>NW_007216282.1:55788-94812 GCF_000164805.1 Carlito syrichta
TAGGGCCGCGCGGCCACCCTGGGCCGACGGGCGAACGCCAAGCCTCCTGCCTCCCTGCACAGTGTTGGGATGTTCGGCGGGGTTATTTCGGAGACGCAAAGGACTGTGTGCCAGTGCTTTAAATATGTTAACTCAGTTCCACAGCAGCCTTCAGAGCTCGGATGATTCTCATTTTCCACGCGGGGAAGCAGGCCCAGAAAGGCTCAGTGGCTCGCCCAAGGTCGCGGAGCAGGGAGTCGCAGCTGAGCTAGGATTCCCTGGGACAAGGAGGAAGCTTCTAACGGGAGTTGAGCCTGATAAGCCGGGCTGCCTGGGAGCTTTCCTCTGAGATCCGGCTAAATCCTGCTGAGCCTGGGCCTCTCGTCAGGGGTGCTAATGGGGGACCCTCTGATGGATGAGCTCCCTGCTGCGCGGGCTCTGGCCTCCTGAAGACAACGCCTTCCTTACGGCAAGGAAAAACTGCAATGGCGGAGCCCTGGGGCCTCAGCTGCGTGGTGGGGAGCCATCTGACTGGCCGGAGCGGCCTTCCGAGAGCCCCACAGGCAGGTGCCAGCCCTGTGGGCAGGGCTCCTCCATTCCTCCCAAACCACCACCCCCACCTTCCCCAGCAGCAAAGCAAAACCTGGCCACCCCCTTCCTCCACCCTGTTGCCTGGGAAATCAGGATGCAGGGAGGCAGGTGGTGGCCTGGCCTGGGAGTGAGCGATGGACCTGAGCCGGTCATCAATCAGGCGGGGGCTTTGCTCCCCTGCCAGCACTGATTCCACAGAGACACCTCAGGCGCCACTGCTGGAGCAGGCGAGAGGGGACCCGAGAGCCAGGGGGACACGGCAGCCTGGGAGGATGAGAGCAAACATGCTGGCGTCCCTAGGCTGGGTTCCAGGCCCATTTCTGCTGCTCTGTGAGGCTGGGCCTCTCTGGGCCTCCAATTGTCCATCTGTGAAATGGGCTCACGGACAAATGGAGATCAAAAGACTCAACACCACATAATGCTTCAAAACGCGGATTCTGGAGCCTGGGCCTGTATCCCCACTGGGCTATGCTTGGATGCTTGGGAAAGTTACTGAACTTCTGGGGGCTCAGTTCCTCATCTGCAAAGGGGACAATAATAGCACCTCAGAGGGTTGAGGAAGAGATTGAACGAGTTAATACACGGAAAGCAGCTGAAGGGCGCCTGACGTGGTAAGCACTTTATTACCAGTGTTAGCTATTCTATGATTATCCTCTGGGAAGTAGCTGAAGGCACTGGGGGTTTACCTTCAGACCCTCATGCTAGGTAAAGCAAGCCTCACTACATGTTTGTGGCCATCGGGAGCAGGTGTTTCTGTGGGTCCCAGAAGGCAGAACTCATGGTGACGGGCAGATTTAAGGAGACAGATTCCACTGAACGGGAGGAAGAAGAGCTGGCCGATGACAGGGAGTAGACACCTCACCCCTGGAGGTGTACAGAAAAGGCCTGTGACCCTTTGTGGGCCCATGCACAGGATGTATTCCTCCCATGGGAATGCGGGATCGAAGTGGACAGTCCTCAAGGCCCCAAAAGCCTGGAATGGACAAACCCACCACCAAGTCCCAGAAAACAGATTTATGTATGCTTATTTCACCTCCTTCCCCTTCTCCCTGGGACTGCTGAGTTTGCGGTTTTGGCTCCTGGTTCCTGGGCCTGCCAGTGGGTGAGGAAGGCTGTTAGACTCAGGAAGGAAAGAGCTTTGGAGTCACCAGACCTGGGTTCCAATCCCTACTTTGTGCCTTACAGGTATGATCCTGGTCAAGCCCCTTTGCTTCTCTGAGCCTCTTGTAAAAATGGGGATACTGACCTCACCTTCAGAGGGAAACATGAGCATTAAAGGAAATGATGAGTGTGAGGGGCCTGGCAGGGACTCGAGGTGGCTCATCATAGTGTTTAAGAGCAGGGATTCCAATCTGCATTGCAAACTGGCACTGACAACTAGCTGTGCAACCCCAGACGAGTCACTTAACCTCTCTGTGCCTTGTTTGTACATCGGGGAAGATACCATCAGTGTCTTTCCCGGTTGGTCCTGGTTCTCTAGAGAGACTGGATCCCTGGAGTGGAGTGAGGTAGGGGGTGTCTGACTGCTCAGAGGCCTTCTGACCCTACCGCCCCCCGGGGGGGCTGCCTCCCCCACCCCTCCTGAGGCAGCCACACCTTCTGCACTACAATGATGGCCTCCTGAGTGTCACTGTCCGTGGTGACCTTGAACACGTCGCCACCGCTGCCGCTCTCCTCCTTGAGGTGGTAAGTCATGTCGGTGTTCTCGCCCACGTCCGAGTCCTCGGCCTGCACTCGTCCCACGGCCGTGCCGATGGGGGCTGACTCCTGGATGCTGAACTGGTACATCTCTGTGGGGGACACGGCCATGAGCAGGGGTGGGGACAGCCCCGACCCCAGCCCCTGCCAGCTCTGGGGGGAGGGGGGAAGGGGGCTCAGATGCTTCCTTCGGGAGACCAGTGTCTGCGAGGGGCTTCCAGCTTGGGCAGAAAGATGGCTGGGAGAGGCACGTCCCTGCAGACATTTGGGAGGCAGTGCAAAGCGGCGCCTTCTACTTCTGACCCTTGAGTTAATCACTGATTGATCTGGGAAGATGCCTGCAGTTCTTTGGGCCTCAGTTTCCCCCATGCCCAGCGAGGGGGACAGAGGGCCACAGAGATAAAGGCCAGGGCCCTGGAGCCAGTCCTCGCTGGGTAACCTGAGCCTCAGTTTCCTCATCTGTAGAATGGAAATAAAAACGGTGCCTTCCTAATGGGAGTGACTTGGATCATGGCACATCCAAGAAGGCTTAGTAGAGTGCTGAGCCGAGGGCAGCTACTCAATGAATGGAACACGCTGTATTAAGATGGGGGTTTCATAGTGATTTTACTGTTGAGAGGCAAGGCATTTCTGCCTTCATTTCCATACATGTGTGTCAAACGCCTGTGATGTCCCCAGACATCATGCAGTTCTAGGCACTGCGGTGACAGCAACAAATAAAATGGACCCCAATCTCAGCTCTCGTGGTGCTTTCCTCATAAGAGAAGGAGAAAGGCGCTAAACAATCACACTGGTAAAACATATGGTGTGCCCAACGGTGATAGGTACTTAGGAGAAAAATAAAGCAGGGAAGGAACGGGAGTGCTGATGAGGACGTCATGCGGTTTAAACAGGCTGATCAAGAAATGCCTCGCCAAGAGGATGACGTGGCTGCGAAAGTCTGAAGGGGCGGGGGGAGCCAGGCAAGCAGGTATTTGGGAGAGAGCCTTCTAAGACAGAAGGAACAGCAGGTGCAAAGGCCCTGAGGTGGGTGCAGTGCCTGCCATGTTTGAAGAGTGGCAAGATGGCCGTAGCGGCTGGAGGGGGCGAGCAGAGGGGAAACCAGAAGGGATGAGGTCAGACGGGACAGCACGGAGGCCAAGGGGAGGGTGACTTGCTAAACGGTAGGCCGGCCCAGGCAAGCGGTGACGGTGGCGATGTGTCTCATGGGGTTCCCATAGGTCTAGGCAGCCCTTGTGTGGGATGGCTGCCTCTGACTTATTCCCAGACACCAGCCGGGGGGCACTTTCAAAGCACCAGCTGAACATGTCCCTCCCCTGATAAAAAAAATCCCTTCCATGGCTCCTCATTGCCCTTGGGATGGAGTTGTGCACACCCCATGGCCTGCCCGACAACACACCTGTGCCTGGCCCCTGATGACCCAGCCAGCCTCGCTCCCCACTCGAACTCTGGCTTCAGCCTGGCTGAAGTTCTTGCGATTCTATACCTGTGACTTGCTCGCTGTCACCTCCAGCCTTCCCCTCTCTCCTCTGCCTTTGCTGTCCCAATTCCCGCTCTTCCTTCTAGCCTCACTGAACGTCACCTCCTCCAGGGAACCTTCCTGGGCCTTCAAGACCTGCTCCTGTGCTCCCCTGGCCCCTGCGTGTATCCTTTTGTAGGGATTACTGCATTTCTCTCTCATTTTCTGTTTCTTCTGTCTCCTGGGCGTGAGCTCCTGGAATACTGGGGCCATATCTCTTATTCATCAGGCATTCCCAGTGCTCAGCAGAACCCCAGGCTGTCGTGTAGATGAAGTGTGTGAAGGGCGAGTGAGTGTATGAATGAAAACCAGGAGGAGCTACCAGTAGACACTCACCAGACGAACACAAATTAAGGAGTCTGACAAAACCAAGTGTTGGCAAGAGTGTGGCACATGGACGCGTGCATTTCCTCATAGGGGAAGCAGATGGGCTTATTTAGGAAAGTTGAAGCTGCATCTATCCCATGACCCACAGCTCTGCTCCTCTATATATACACTCGAGAATGTGCACAATGGGCATGAGGACACCAGGGAAATAGGGTTCACAGTAGCCCAGTTGGGAAACAACCCAAATGTCCATCAACAGCCAAACAGATCAATTATGGAATACTGTACAGCCATGAACATGGATAAATTAGACTACAAGCAACATAAATTCACAAACATAAGTTTGAGAGATAAAAAGCAAGGCAAAAATCAATTTGTATGGTATGATTCCATTTATGCGAAGTTCCAAAGCAGGCAAAATTAGATTATAATGTTTGATGATGTATACATGGGTTAACAGGTTCTAAAGATGGTGATCTCAAAAGCTGAAGGAGGGGGTTGGGGAGAGGTTATGATCAGGAAAGGGCATAGTTGAGGCTTCTGCGGTCCTGGTGGGTGGTCACAGGAGTGTTTGCTTTATAATTTTTTATTGAACTGGATATTTACATGGCATACCCTTTTGTTTAGGTACTATATTTCACCATAAAGGAATATGAAAGAAAAGAAGGAAGAGGAAAAGAGAAAAAAAGGAGGAAAAAGAAAAAACAAAGGAAGGAGCGAGGGAGGGAAAGAAAGCCTCCAGGCCCCGGCCTCCTCCCTGCCGCTTGACCCCAGCACTTCCAGCTCAGGGCTGGTTCAGAGTCTGGCGCAACTGGGCAGAAAACCAGGTGGGTCCCAGTCGGCCCCACCCCCTGCGTGGTGCTTTGAAGCAGCCCCTCCAGGAGGCAGGGCTGGGTTAGCAGAGGGGGCCATGGGCTGGCTTCCGGCCAGGCTCCGGCTCAGTCTGCGCTGAGGTGCTAGGCCGCTAGGCCGCAATGCTGGGCACTCAGCTAAGGGATTGGGTTCCTTATCTCTCGGGGGTCAGTCCCCTGTGGCGGGGCCTAATGTGAGAGCAGCAGACCTCAAGTAATGACTCACCCGATAGGAATCAGCCCAGCTCCCCATGGCATTTAGTCTCTGCCAGCTTCGGTGGCTTCCCGCCGCAGCTGGCTCTCGCCTGAGCCTGGGATAGAGGGGCCGGCTGGCTGGTAGGGAGGTGGGGGACATGCCAGAGAACCCCTAACTCCCATTTTGCCAGGAGAAGCAGGGGGTGGAAAGGCCTCCTGATTCAGAAGCATAGACTTTTGCCCTCCAGGCTCAGAGGAGGGGACGTGACTGTCACTCAGACTCAGCTTTCCCAGACACAGCTGCTGTCCCTCTGCCTCCCCCCGCCACTGCAAGCCCTGGGCGGAGGCACATAGCTTGCAAAAGGCTAATGGGGGTGTGAGAGAGGACTGGGAGGGTGGATAGACAGAAGGGTGGATGGGCGGGGTGTCCCCTCTGCAGGAAGCAGGAGGAAGGCTGAGCAGGCCATGGCATTCCTTGGCTGTGGAAAATCAGACATCACTAGGCCTTCCTCTGCAGGCAGCATGACTGGAGGAGACTGGGGGCCAGTGGGTGACTTGGGTGGACAGACAGACAGACAGGTGGGAGTCCATCTTTTGGTGTCTAAAGGGAAGTTGAGTCGGTGGGTGGCTCGAATGGGCTGCAGACAGACACACAGATGCGCCTCCCTCTGGGAAGGCCTCACTCACTCTGTGGGAAGCGGGGCGGGTTGTCATTGACGTCAGTGACCACTATGGTGACGGTGGTGGAGCCCGACAGGCCACCAAGCTGACCCGCCATGTCAGTGGCCTGGATCACCACCTCGTAGCGCTCCTGGCTCTCACGATCAAGGTCAGGCACAGCTGTCCGGATCACACCTGTGGGGGAGTGAGAGTGAGGCCAGGACATCCCACCAGCTGCCCACTAGTGAGCCCTGGGTCAGTGCAAATTCAGGAGGAGAGCGGCCATGTAGAGGGCATGATGTGGCCACAGTGCAGGGTAGGACTCAGGGCCACCACACACGCTCATACAGAGACAGGCACACATGCAGATACACTCACACATGCACACATACCCCCATTCCCTTACAGATACATCCACACAGACACACACATGCTCAGGCACACTCACACTTGTACACTCACACTCACAGGATCATACAGACACACATACACACAGTCACACACACCCATTCCCTTATAGACACACACAGTCACACACCTCCATTCCATTACAGACACATACAGCCATACACACTCATTTCCTAACAGACACACAGTAACACACACCCCTATCCTTACAGACACACACAGTAGTCACACACACCCATTCTCTTATAGACACAGTTACACACATGCTCATGCACACTCATACTCATACACACACACAGGATCATACAGATACACAATACCCACACACACACACACACACACACAGCCACACACACCTCTTCCCTCACAGATATATCCATGCAGTCACACACATGCTCAAGTACACTCACACTCACACATTCACACAGAATCACTCACACAGGTTTGCACAGATACACACACTCACATCTGATCATACAGATATATTCTCACAAGTAACTCATACATACACCTGAACACATAAACACATAGATACACCCTCAAATACACACGCTTACACTCAATACTCCACACACACTCACTCTCACACACGCATCTATATGCACAACTGACACATACATACATACGTACTCTCAGATACACATCCTCCCACACATGCGTGCACCCTTACACACAGACATACTAATGCTCACTGTCAAACACATACACTCTTCTACACCCTCCTATACACACACAAATTCGCACACCTACACCTTCAAACATACTCTCACAAACATAGACACAACACAGAAGCAAGAGACGGACTATTTGGTTTACTAAAAGGAGGTCAACAGGCTGGAACCTGCCACTGTGTGACCCTCCTGAGCAGCTAATCTCACTTGTGGTGCCTCAGTTTCCCCACCTAATAGTTTTTGAGTGAGCCAGGCCTGTGTCAGTTACACTCAGCCCAGAGCCAGGCATCTGGCAGCTTGATGGGTTCCACAGAGTGAGAGGGACTCACATCCACACTCACGTACATGCCCCGGGGCATTACACTCACCCATACACACGCACGCAGCGCACACACTTGTGGACATAAGGGCACAAAGTCACACAAACACACATGCACACTCACAGCTACTGTCACACATGATTATTCACACCCTCCCCCCACAACCACATTATCCCCCAGCCCCAGGCCCCGCCTCTCGCTCCTGGCCTAGATCCTCTGTCCAGGCCCCAGCTAATCGCGGAACAGACCGTCCCGTCCGTCCTCCAAGCTGTTAATGGAATAGGGGAGGGGGTCACCACGAGATTAACTCTGGTGAGGGGAAGGCAGGGCTTCTTGTCTCCCTGCCAGCGGTAGAGACAAGGGTAGGGAGGGGGAGTTGATGAGGCATTCAGAGCCTCCCGCCACCCCACCAACCTGCCGAGCACAGGTGGTGACAGGTGGCGCCCAGGGCCTGTGTGCCAGGTGGAGTCAGGCACCAGCAGCCCATGATGCGCCCCATAAAACCTAGGCTCTGACTTGTGATGTCCCCAAACAGTCCCCAGACTCCAGTAATGGCAATGCAATGGGAGGAGAGGCTGTAGTGTGCATGTGTGTGCTTCTGTGTGTAGCCATGGTAGCCAGAGGTGGGCACCTGGGGGTGGTCTTGCTGTCGTGTGATCATGTGGAGATACAGAAGGGCATTCTGGCTCACTGAGGGTCATACAGACCCTGTATCGGTGGCCTTCGAGACTCCTTCGTAGACCCTTCCCGACCCCTTCTCTGCCATGGCTGGTCTTCCCAGAAACAGGAGTCTCAGAAGCAGATGGCCTTGGGATATATCCCAGCTCTGCTATTTCTTTGGCCATGTGATTTTGAACAAATCCCTTCACCTCTCTGAACCTCCGTTTCCTTATCTGTAAATGGGTACAACTGTGATACCTACCTAAAGAATAGTTTCTCAAACGTGGCACCATTGACATTTGGCGGGAATCATTCTTTGTAGAGTGTGTTTGTTGGGGGGAGGTGTCCTGTGCATTGTGGGATGGTCAGTAGCACCCTTACCCCCTTCCCCCACTAGATGCCTGGAGCAGCAACCCTCCACCTCAGTTCTGAAAATGTCTCCACACACTGCCAGATGAACCTCAGGGCAAGACTGGTTGAGAACCACTGAGAACCAGTGGTGGAAGTTTTAACTCGTGAGAATTGCATGTGTTCATAAAAATAACTAACATTTATGTGCACTTACTCTGTGGCACTGTCCTGCGCACCTTAGGTGAATCGCCTCATTGAATCCTCTCAATATTCTTATGAGGAAGGTGCTGTGGTTATACCCATTTTGTAGCTGAGGAAGTGGAGGCACAGAGAGGCTAAGAACCTTGCTCGAGGTCACGCTATAGAAATCGCACAATCAGGATTCGCGGGGTCCATGCTCTGAACTGCCCTGCTGGACCCCTGTAAGGACGGAAGGTCCCTGCCCAGTCAGCCTCATCTCCCCTGCCCCACCCATCCCAGGTACCGGGGGAAAGGCTGGACCCTGAAAGAGGGACGTCACTTCCGTAGTCCTATCTCAGCCCTGGCATGTCCTTCTTGCTCTTCTGAACCGTGACCAGGCAAGCCATTTTCTCGGTCACGCAGCAAGCCCCCTTGACCTGCTCCCCAGGTGCCGCACAGACCGTGACAGGGTACCCTCTTGGCCTTTGCTGGTCTGTTAGCCGAGTCTTTTTGGCTCTGGGCAGCAGGGGCTGTACAGGAAAGGTGGGGTCTGTCATATCCTCCACCCTGGGGGGTTGGAAGAAGGAAAAGAGCAGAAGTGGGAAAGAGGAGGGGAAGGTGGTGGAGAGGGAAGGGGAGAGAGAGAAGAAAAGGAGTCCCAGGGAAAGGGAGAAGACAGAGAAACCTAGGGAGAGACAGGAGACACACAGAGCGGGGAGAGGAGGGGAGGGGGAAGATGAGGAGGGAGGGGGAAGATGAGGAGGGAGGGGGGTCTACAGAGACCGAGAAAGAGAGAAGGGAAGAGGGGAATGTGAACTTGAGAGAAAACCAGAGACACTCGGGAAGAGACAGTAAGAGAGACTGACCGAGACAAGAGACCTGGAGAGAAGCAGAGAAAAGGGGAAAGGAAGGAGAGAAGAAAAGAGGAACCGCAGAGAGAGTTTGAGCAGACACACTCACCAGCAACAGACAGGAGGAGACGGGGAAGGGGTGGTGAGAGGGAGGGAGGGTGGTGCAGGCAGTTATGACAAAAGCAGAGAATTTTTTTCCAATCAGGGTCTTACTCTGTTGCCTCTCTCTCCCCGCTCTGCTCTTTTCCTCCTTCCGACCCCCAGAGTGGAGGATACAACAGACTCCACCCTCCCTGTACAGTCCCTGCAGTCCAGAGCCGAAAAGACTCGGCTAACTTCTAGGCCGACTAGCGGTACAGTGGCTTCCAGGCCAGTGAGGGGAGGTGGGGAGGGAGCTGAAGTTAGCTGAGCACCTACTGTATGCTAAGCCTCATGCTTGTCACTTTCCACTGGAGATCTCACTGGAGGTAGGGCTTGGGGGTGGGACTTGGGGCCACTGAGCATCCATGGACTTGGGCACTGAAGGCTCAGAATCTCAGCTGAGAAGGGCTTGGAACAGGGTCTGGCCCCATCCCTATGGGTGAGGAGAGAGGCTCCATGTTGCTGCTGTTCTTGCTGTCCCTGTCAATTCCAGCTCTGGAGGAACTGGGGACACCAAACTTCTCCCTTGGAAACTGGCCCTGAAGCCTTGTAAAGTGTGGGATTTGGGCTTCAGCTCTGGGTATGTATGAGGTGGGTACCCAGAGGCTATGCTGCCCCTGGACCCTGTTCCCAAGATCACATGCTATGGTAGGTTGCTATGACGGTGGTGCCCAACAAACAACACCTTCTGGTGTCCACACCTTTGGGTCATCCTCTCCCCCACTGACTCTGGCCTTGGCTGTGTGACTTGCTTTGGCCAATGGGACATCAACAAGTGTGACAAAAGCAGAGATTTTATTTTTCGGTGAGGGTCTCACTGTGTTGCCCAAGCTGGAGTGCAGTGGCATGATCACTGCTTTCTGCAGTCTCAAACTCCTGGGCTGAAGTGATCCTCCCACCTCAGCCTCCCAAGTAGCTGGGACTACAGGTGTGCACCACCATACCTGGCTAATTTTTTAATATTATTTTTGTAGAGACGAGGTCCTGCTATGTTGCCCAGGCTGGTCTTGAACTCCTGGCTTCAAGCAGTCCTCCTGTCTTGGCCTCCCAAAGTGCTAGGATTACAGCATTTTGGATTGAATGCTACGAACTGAGCCACCATGCCTAGCCCCAGGCCAAAAGCAGAGGTTTGACATCCCCTTGTGCACTGGGCCTGTCCTCTTGGAATCCTGAGACCGCTGTGCTGGGAAGAAGCCCAGGACGAAAGGCTGCGTGGTGAGAGAGGTCCAGCTGAGTCAACCCCCAGTGACCTGACAGTTGACGATTGCCACATGAGTGACCCCAGCAAAAGAACTGCCCAGCCGACCCACACAATAGTGACACATAGTAAATTACTGCTATTTTAAGCCACTGAGTTTTGGGGCGACTTGTTACACAGCCATAGAGAACTGATGGAGAAATGCAATTAGCTGGGCGTTCTCTGCTGGTTTTGTCTGGGCTCACTCATGCAGCTGTGTCTAACTGGAGGAGCAGCTGGCTGGAAGGTCCGAGATGGCTTATTTACACGTCTGGCAGTTGGTCCTGGCTGTTGGCCGGGATACACTGGTTCTCTCATCCTCCAGCAGGCTGGCTTCCTTACGTGGCAGTCTCAGGACCATGTTCCAGGACAGCGAATTGGAAGTGGCAAGGTCTCTTAAGGCCTGTTGTCCCGAATTTGCATAACATCACTTCTGCCACATTCCATTGGCCAAAGCAAATCACGGGCCAGCCCAGATTCAAGGGGTGGTGTCACAGACTCCACCCTTGGATGGGAGCCACATTACTAGGAGGCTGTGCATGGGGCTGGGGAGACTAGATGGCGTATTTTCCCATCTGCTGTGTTCCACTCCTGCTCTCCCTCCCAGTGCTGGGAGAAGCACTGTGGAGGCTGGGGGTCTGGGGGTCTAAAAGTCCCAGATCAATCGTGAAGTTGTTCTTGAAACCTTCCAGCTCTACACACCCCTGCACTCATTTATTCATTTGATTCTTTCTGGGGCCCACTCTGTGCCAGGGCTGCACAGAATCAGACAGGAGGCTGTGTGAGAAGGAGGACTCAAGTCACAGCGACCTGGACTCCAGTTTTCTTGCCACCACTGACATGCTAGCTGGCCTTGGGCATGTTCTCAGGTCTCTCTGAGCCTTAGTTTCCTATTCTGTAAAGTGGGAATACCACCCAGTGGGGCTGTTGAGAGGAGTCAATGAGACGAAGCTTCCAGTAGCATGTCTCACATGTTGGAGATGACTCGCTGACCCCTTCTCTCGAGTCTTGGGTTGGGAGCCCCCAAACCTACATTCCACAGGGGCAGAGATACATTCAGGACTCATTCATCATCCTGCCTATAGGGCTGGGTGCACAGTAGGTGCTCAGACAACATTTTGACTGATGGACTCCCACTGCCCCTCCACTGCCCCCTCACAGCCTGGGTGTAGTTGTCTGTTTGTTTCTGGCTTCTCTGTTTGAACAAAAGCTTCTTGTGGGCAGAAGCCAGGTCTGGTTCATGATCCTGGCCCTAGGATCTGGCACTTAGAAGGGACTCAACAAATGTGAGTTTCATTCTCTCCTGGTAAAATGAACGTCTCTGGCCCCATTGAGAATGTTCAGCAGATCTTGGCGACTCAGAGCATGTTTCTATTCCTGCAGGGGTGGTGGTGGGCGGGGGCTGGTAATTATAACCTGGCCTCGGCTCCCGCAGCCTTGTCTTCACCCATTGTCCCCAGTTCCAGCTGTTGTCCCCGCCACCCCCGCTGTCCCCTGCAAATGCTGCAGAAGGGGCCCCGGAGCCCGTGTGATGCCTCATTAGCCCGCAAATGCCATCCCTGTCGCCCCTGTGGGGGGCTTGCTGGCAGGCCTGGCCTTTAAAACACACAAGTTAATTCCTCCTCTGGCACGGGGGCCTCACGGCGCCCCGCCTCCTCCCTTCCCTCACACCTTCCTCTCAGGCCCCGTTCCGGCTCTGCTCCCTGCTATCTGCACAGCGAGAACAGACTGTACCTCGCAGCAGCTGCTAAATATAGACCCGCATCAGTGGAATATTCCTGGCTGGGGAATGGAGCTGGGCTGGGAATGGCACCAGGGCGGCTCTTGCTGTGGGGCTGTGGGCAAGGGGAGGAAAAATCGGGCTCTTCCTGGGACCTGCCAGATAGGACCCTTCTGGGCTGAGAAGCTGAGGGACCCTTGAGCCAGGGCCCTGTCTGAATGCCTTCACCCGCCCTGCCTGGTGTTCACTTCCTGGCCTCTTGGGAACGGCTCCTACTCCCCCAAGCTCTATGACCTCCCGAGTGTCACCCTCTCCCTGACCCTGTGCAGCGGGGTTGTTCCTTCTTAGAAAGTGGCTGTCCTCCTCACTCCCCCTGGAGTCTCAGCTGTCGTCTCCCCACCCTGCCACCTTCCAAGACTCCATCCTGGCCCTTCCCTTATTCCCCCCACTGAAGGCATATGAACCCTAAGGTCTCTACTTCCTTAGGCTACATGAATGAAGGCTTCCTCCTCCTCACCCGCTAGTACCAGGTGTTGGGCTGAGCACTTTACACACTCGCTGTTTCCCCAGCCTACAGTGCTCTTACCCAGAAATCCACGTGGCTCACGCCCTCACTTCAGTCTCTGCCCAAGGTCACCTCCCTGGAAAGGCCTGTCCTGATTTCTTTTTCATTTTTGTAGAGATAGGATCTTGCTATGTTGCCCAGGCTGGTCTCAAACTCCTGGTCTCAAGCAGCCTTCCTGCCTCAGCCTCCCAAAACCCTCATTTCTTAATCTATGTCCTGACTGTGGCTTAGACATCTTCTTCCTTGCACTCGTTACTTCTTGACATGATGTTATGTGTTTCTATCTCACTTTCCATATTCCTTACTTCAAAAAAGCTCCATGAGAGTAGAACCTTAGATTGGCTCACTGCTGCATTCCTAGTCAGAGCAGGCACATAGATAGCTCTCAATGCATAGTTGTTGAATGAATGAATGAATTCTCCCGTTGAATCCTTATAACAATCATGTGAGCTAGGTATAATTATTCCTCTTGTGAACATGGCGAAATTGATGCTTAAAGAGCCTCAACCATTCTTGGAGTCCACACTCATACTTCAGAGGGCCTGCCAGCCACTCTAGATGTTTCTTCCCCCTTTTCTCTAATCTTAAAACCATATGGCAAGAGTGGGATGACTGAGTTATGCACCAGATCCTGGGCACATTCACTAATTGCTCTGCTCCTCATTTTATTATTTCATCGTCTTTCTTTTCTGTTGGTGGCACACCTTGCCTAGATGTATAAGCACAACTAAGTTGAGAGAAACTTCGATCCCTCTCTCAACCCAGTCCTGTAGATTCTTCTAGGTCCCCAAGGCTTGTCCTTTGCAGGCTCTCACTGTTCCCCCCATTCTCTCAGCACCTCAGCTCACCCTCACTACCAACCCATCATCATCTCTGGTCTCCTAACAAGGCGGGCAGGTTAAGGAGTCTGAGTGGGTGTTGAGAAAGGGCACGGGCTTTTGGCTTTTGTCCTTTGGGACTCTATGCTGGGTATCCCAGGCTCTGAGGCCTCCCTGACTCCAATTCCTGCTCTGAGCCAAGCTCTACAGCATCAGCCCGAGGGATCTTGTTAAAACAAAAACCTGAGTGTGTCACTTCCTTGCTTGGGAGTCATCAAGGAACCTGCAGTGTTGGGAGGCGGAGGGGAAACAGGCACTCTCAGACGTGGCTCACAGGAGTGTCATCTGGTACATTTTGGTATTATCTGTAGAGATTCCAAATGCATGTGCTCTTTGACCCAGCTTTTCCACTTCCCAAAAATTATCCTGCAGATACACTCACACAAGCACAAAATGATGTATGTATGAAGTTATTCACTGTAGCATTGTTCGTTGTAGCAAAAGATTGGAAACAGCGTAAGTGTCCATCAATAGGGGACTCGCAAAATAAATTTTAGTGTATCCATAACACCCATTAAATAAAAGAATGAGGTGCTCTTTATGCACTGATACAGAATAATCTTCAAGATGTATTGTTAAACGAGAAAGGCAAGCCATGTGTATAGTGTGTGTTTATAGCTACCATTCGTGTGAAAAAAATAAGACAAATACATGTACCTTATTTTCTTGTACATGTATAGAATAGTTCTGGAAAGATTCACAAGAAAATTACATTTGTTGCCTTGGGGACACAGACTGGGTGGCTGGGGGACTGGAAGGGTGAATAATTGCCACTAAGTGCCTGTTTGGACTTTTTCGAATTTTGAACCTTGAAATGTATGATCTATTAAAAATGACTTAATATTTTCGAGTGAACGACCAAGATCTCATAGGATATATATGCCAAGTGGCTACCTTTGGGGCTGCAATTACTGGGATTGGGACTGGGAAGCCCTTTCTTTTTACCTTTTAGCATTTCCTGAACGTTTGGACATTTTCTAAAATGTATTACATTTCCAGGAAGGAAAAAATAATAATGAAGATATTATGTGTAAGAGACTGCAATTATAACTGTGCTCATAGACTGGAATCTTCCCTTTTCACCCCCAGACAAAACAGAACACACAACCGAAACCCTAAAACCCAAGTCCATTAGCCCCCACCCTTTGCCCTTAGAATGCAATCCAAGCTCTTTCACCTGGCTTGCACCGGACACAGCCAGGCCCCCACCAGCCTCTGTGCACCCCCTCAGTATGCCTGATCGCCCAAACCTGAGTCCCTTACAATCCCCTTATGCCTCAGGCTGTTTCCTCCTCCCAGCTTTCACCTGAGCTGTGCCCTCTGCCTGGAACACCTTTTCCTGAAATCTCTGTCTGGCGACACCTTCTTACCCATTGGAGATTGCTGCTGCTGGCTCCAAGAAGCCTTGAGCCCTCACTGCCCACGCATATGCCTGTCCCCCTGTCCCACAGGGCTGTAAGCCCCATGATGGCACTTGACAGGTCTGTAGCGTCTGATGTTTCATCTCCCACCTTCACCCCTGCCCGGCCTCTCCTATCCCAGGAGCAGTGGGTGCACTGGTTGGCATTGGCAGCTACTTCCAGCTGTGTGACCTTGAGTGAGTCATTTCACCTTTCTGGACCTCAGCCTCCTCATTTTGTCCTCCTGGCACTCCCTGAAGGCTCCTCAGAAATGAGTCAAGTTCTAATCTCACAGTGAATGAAGTGGCGGATGACGGTGGGGAGGGAGGCGCACCATTGTTTGGTGGTGGTGGTGAGGGAACAGGCAATAAAGTAGCCACACTTCTTTGGCGATCTCTAAGCATCTGTCTTTCCATCCGACCCTTAACAACTGCCATGTGAACAGAGCTTTCAAAACTTCTGAGAAGGAGCCCGTTGCCAGGCGCTCTTCCTCCCCCAACCTCCACTTGTGGCCTCTGCAGAGCTGCGGCCACACCTGCTCCAATTTAGCTCCAAGGACAAGTGGGACCGCTTAGTTCAGACTTCTGAGGTCCTTTCTGGGTGCCTGCGGCGGAGACTCTCTGCCTTCTCGTTTCTCCGCCAGTTTTGCACGAACCCCACCCCATTTCTTTTCTGTCCCTCAATTCTTCTTTCTTCCTGCCTGGCCACCCTTCCCAATCTGTGACCCTGGAGTCTCCTGTGGAGGACATCTCCTCAGAAGATGCCTCTGTGGTCTCTGTTGGGTCAAGAGGCAGAGAAAGATGGCTGGGGTGGTCCTTGGCCCGCCCCTTTGGTCCAGCCAAGGCCCTGCTCAGGCCCCGCCCACTACGGCCCCACCCCCTTGACTCAGCCTTGCCCCTCACCGGTCTTGGGGTCCACCGTGAAGTGGTGCTCGCCGTCCAGCACGCTGTACACCAGTCGGGCGCTGCTGCCATATGTGGGGTCATCCGCATCTGAGGCCATCACCTGCATCACCGACGTGCCTGGGCCCAGGGGACCAAGCGAGACAGGGGTCATCTGGGGCTCCTGTGCTCATCCCCCCACCTCTCCCCACTCCAGGGAAACTGGGAGAGAAGATGCTCTGGAGACCTGCTGGAGGTCCCCATGCCCACTCTGTGTCTAACCACTTCCTGATCCAGGGCCTTCCTAGTGGCACAGACGTGACCACGGCATCAGATCTGGATTCAACTCTCCCTTGGGTGGTTCCCAGCTATAGGACTCTGGCAAGGAAAGGCAACCCCTGTGAATTTCAGTTTCCTCTTCAGCAAAATGAGGGCAATGCTAGTGCTGGGGTCAGCAGCATGGGAATGAATTCTAAACTCCCAACACAGACCAATTTCTCGACAACAACAACTGAACTGTTATTACCCATAACAGTCATCACAGTGAGAGGGTCAGGACTGGAAACCTGGACCTGAGTCCCAAACCAGGGGTCATCCTAACTTATTGCAGCCCCTCCTGGTTCTGCCCCCTCTCCCTGCCACCATGACAGCAGGAGACAGCCCAGAGGGACAACCAGTCCACTGGGTCTCTTGGTCCCTGAGCAGGAAAATGGCAGCACCAGTTCTCCCTGTGGAAAGTAGTTGGCTGTGGGCCCTGGTGCCCTCCTTCCCCTCCCCCTAGGTGCCCAGACAGCCCACTCCCAGACACATACACTTCTCCTCATGCTCTGCACGTAGGCTACTGGGGAGAGTATAAATTGGATAAAAGTCCATCAAACAGCAGCAATTAAGTTATTGATTTTCGACGCTGCCTCATTAAACTGGGAGCTTCTTTCGGTCTGTCCCAGAGATGGCTCTAATTTGACATCATGTTCAATTTGACGAAAGCAGGGCTTGAGACGTGAGGCTGGACCAGCTGGGAGCTGGTGAGGATGGGGGAGGGCCAGAAGGAGGGGCCAGCAAGACCACTCGGTGCTTCTGAACCTTTCCAGAAAGAAGAGCATGAGGTAGAAAGCCTAAGAGAAAGTCTTGCGGGCTCAGGAAATGCCCCAAAGCAGAGGAGACTGAGACCCCCACCTCAGGGAGATGCCCTCTGCTGGGTGCTGTGCTGGTGGGGCTGGGTGGGGGCTGCCTGGGTTGGGTTGGTCCCTCGGGGCCAGCAGGGCGGCAGGCTGAGAGGCAAGACCAGTTCACTGCCTGGCTAATGAGGGGGACTCTGGAAGTGCTACTGCAGCAATTCTGCTAAGCCCAGCCCGCCGCCCGCCTCTCCCGCCTCCAGCCTGGGGCCCTCGATCATTCCAGACAGACACATGTATTTATTTTTCACTCTTTTGCATTTCTCATTTCTCTCTCCAGGTCCCCCTCCCAGTCGGAGCCTCCTAACCCGTCCCTGCAATGCGCCTCTCTCGGCTGCTCCAGCTCCATGTCAACCACATCAGAGTAGCTCAGAAGCTGGGGAAGGTGATGGGAAAGCCCCTTCTCTCTTGAGGCTGGAGCCCGGGGGTCTCCTGCTTAGGGCCAAGGACATGGCTCCAGGTGCCTTCTGATGATATGGAGAGAAGGAAAGGCACAACTCTGACTGAACATGCACTGCACACCAGACTTTACCAGCCGCTTAAATCCATCATCTCTAATCCTCACACGTCTCAGACTTAGAGTGGCCCAATATCACAGGTGAGGAAACAGGCTGGACAGGAAAAACGACCTCACTGCGGGTAGAGTGAGAAAGTGGTGAGATTTGAACCCAGGACTCTGTGATGCCAAAGCCCTTCTAGGAAACAATGTCAGCATAGGCGCAGTGAGGGGACAGTCGCCTGGTGCACTGAGTCACAGTTAGTGATGGCACTGCCACTTGTTAGAAGTTTGACCTCAGACATGTCATGAACCCCTGTGTGCCTCAGTGTCCCTATCTGTGCAATGAGAGTGAGAGTGTTACAAATCCCCTGAGATCATTTTGAGACTTCAAATCGATTTCCATGTTCAGAACCGCGGACAGCGCCAACCCATGCCAAGAATCAAAGTGCAGGTGGTGCTTGTTGTCTCACATGCCAGTATACAATGGCACGGTTATGCCTCCCTCCCAGAGCCATTGAGATGAGAGAAGATGCACGAAGCATCAGGCTCCTGGTGGGTGCTCAATAAGCAGCGGCTGCTGTAACTGTTATGAAAGAGGGTCTCCCTGCCAATCCACCTTGCAAGTTCCCCCGACCCCTGCGCAAGGCACAATGCCGGGCTGAGTGACTCCCCAGAGCCATGGCTTAGCGTGTGCTCTCTCCCTGGCTGCATCCCAGGGACTCCCAAGGGGATGATGGAATCATTTCCCCAATCCAGGATTCTTTATTGCAACCATTACAGTTAATGCCGACACGTGGGAATGGTAAAGGGTCACTGATTCACCACTGGTTCCCCGGGCCTCAAGGGAATGGCCTCCTCAGGCAGATACCCCCTCCCACCTTCTTCACAAGTCAGCAGCTCCCCAGAATTGGCAGACAAAGGGTGCTGGGCTTGCAGCTGCCGTGAGACAACTTCAGGGTCGTCCCCAATAGGCGCAGCAGTTTATATTTTACAAAGCACGATTGTGTCCACTTCCTCCTTCAGAATTCACACCAACTCTGGGGTATAGAGAGTGTGCTGGGAAATGTGTGACTATCAGCTCCAGGGGGTGGGGGAAGAGGAAGGATGTCCTGTTTTGCTGTGTTTGCTGATTCCCATGGTGTAAATACTCCCCCCCCATAGCCCAAGCTACCGACATGTTATCGACTGGCCCATAAAGCTCCTGAAAATCAATATGTGGTTCCTGTAGGCTGGTACAAGCCACCCCAAGCCCACCCCTGCATGGTTCCCATTTTGCAGCTGAGGAGACTGCTATGCATAGTGATGGGTGCAAATGGGAGTTGAAACTTGTTATTGATTATGTATCATTATCCAACAACAATGATCATGAGAGTTTCCATTTATTGAATACTTTGTGCTAGATTCTATGGCATAAGCCCTTTTTGTATATTATTTCATGCAGCTTACGAAATAAAGCCTTGAGATAAGCTCTATTAAGATCTCCATTTTACAGATGAGGACATGGAGGCTGAGTGAAGTTAAGTAACGAGGCTCTTTGTACCTCAGTTTCCTCATTTGTGAAAAGGGGTAACAGCATTACCAAACTCATGGAAACACAAATAGGTTTCCATGTTCAGCACCAAGGACAGTGTCTAGCCGAGTTCCCCCGGCAAGAGCTCTCCTGGAGGGGATTCAAACCCAGGTGGATCTGATGTCAAAACCCATATGTATCCTTCCTTCTAGGTAGGAGGGCTGGGGGGCAACTGGAGTAGAAGGCAGGAGAGGGAGAGGAAGGACTTAGAGACAGGAGCGGAAGGGCAAGGAGCTGGGTTCAGATTCTCTCGCCCCTGCAGCTGGTTCAAGCCAGACTTCTTCAAGCACAGCTCGGGGACTGGCTGGCATGAGTGGCTCGCTGTCCATGGTGCTGGCCCCCAGCCCTTGGGTTAAGAGCCTAGGTCCAGGCTGGAACGGGAAGGGTTGCCCAACTGATTCTTAGATAATAGGATCTTGGGTCTCAGGGATCCAAGTGGAATGTTAGATATGAAAAGGCTGGTCTTTGCAGAGCACAGAAACTTGGTGGCACATTAAAATCTCCTGGGAGCTTTAAATAAAACTGATGCTGAGCCTTTTCCCTAACCAATTAAATAGGACTCTTGGGGTCCAGAGTGATTCAAAGGCACCTGCTTGTCTAAGAACTGATGGCCTAGGCCTAACCCCTGATTGAACGAATGGGGAAACTGAGGCACAGAGGGGCTCGGTGACTTTCCCAGGATCACATCATTAGTAAGTAGTAGGGAAAAATTCAACCCAGCTCTGTCTAGCCAGCATGCTGCCCTCTCAAACTAACTGAACCTGTATATTAAGACTGACACCCAGAAGGAGCATGACCCATACCACCAAGCCATTAGAGCTCTTCCCAGCTGAAGATGCCCCTCACATCTCCATGGAAACTGGGTGGGCTTTGGCATCATAGAGCCCTGGGCTCTGATCCTGCACTTCTTCATTCTATGTCTCCAGTTAGACTTTTTTCCCTGTCTGGCCTGTTTCCTCACCTGTAATATTGGGCCACTCTGAGTCTCTTAGATGTGTGAGGATTAGAGACGATGGATTTAGTGGCTGGTGAAGCCAGGTGTGTAGTGGGTGACCAGCAGGACTTCATTCTTTTCCCTTCTCTCTGTATCATCAGGAGGCACCTGGAGTCAAGTCCTTGGCCCTGAGAAGGAGACCCTGGGCACCGGCATGAGGAGGGAGGGGGCTTGCCGACTCCTAAACTCTGGTTTATTGAGTAGCTCTGGCATGAGTTTTCATGGAATCAGAACTGGAGCCCATGTCCTGGCTCCCAGGCCAGAATTCTTTCCTTTAACCCTTAATTCTTTCCCTTAACCCTTGCTATCTGTGGGGTGTAGTTGGGACTTCAAGCCCCAGCTGGTTCCAGGAGGGTCTGGTCCGGCATGGAGTGGAGCTCAGGGATTGCTGACAGAAACTCTCATTCTAGCCCCATCCATGACTTTGTGTGGCTGTGGAAAAACTATCCGATCTGGCCAGGCCTCAGTTCCCCTCTGTGAAATGGAGCTAATGCTTCATCACTCCTGCTCCCCTGGGCGTGGGAGACCCCCTTAAGGAGAGAGGAAGAGATGAAGCACTTTGGAAAAGAACCAAGTTCTCAGCCGAGGTGACCGAGTGTCATTATTATTAAGATGTTTGTAATTATTCTCATCCTGCCTCTTCCCCACCTCCCTGTGCCACCCCACTGGGCCTGGGGAAACCCTGGGCTCACATTTAGCTTCTCAAACATTTATAAAAAATGAGTCCCACCCCCTGCTGCTGTCAGCACTGCGCGGAATGCTTTCTATTAAAAATTAAAAACCACTTGTCGAGTCCCTGGGAACGCTCAGATTACACAGGAAACAAGCCCCTTCTCAACACCTCCCTCCCCTGTGCTCCTCCCAACTCCCTCTTCGATCATCACTTATAATGCGAGCTGGCTAGGCTGGCCTTGACCTTGCTTCTGGCCGCCCAGCCAGGGCAGCCTAATGCAGATGAATGATACACCGGAGACGCAGGGAAGTAGCTGAACAGGAGGCAGCAGGTCCAGAGACAAGTGACAGAGAAAGTGGTGCAGACAGAGGGAGCAAGAAAATGGGCCAGAGATGGAGGAACGAGGGTCAGAGGGACAGAAAGTGGAACAGAGACCGCTGGACCGAAAGTGGTAAAACAGGTTACGTAGGAAACCAGAGGTCGATGGAAACTGAGACAGAAGGAATGAGCAGAGACAGATAGGTGAAGCAAAATAGAGCCAGGAGGGGTGCAGGAGGAGGGACAAGGAGCAGGAAGGCGGGGTTTGGTCTGGTGAGGCAGGGGACACCCTGCTTTGCAAATACCCTTCTCCAAACACCCTCCCCTCACCCTTTCTTTTCTCATGGATCCCGGTCATGAACTTGCGCATCCAGGCAGCCCCTGAGTGTGTGCACGTGTGTGTGTGTGGGGGGATCTAATGTCTCTCTCTCGAGAGGACTCTCCTGCCATCCCAAACGGAGACTCACACGCCCTTCTGCCCTCTCAACATTTGCACAAGGCCCTCTGTTATATAGCCTAGTGCCCTTGCTTGTTCAGGACAGCAACATTTTAAGTATCTGCAATAGCATCCTCCTGCCAGTGAAAGAAAATGAATATTTCGTGCTCATGATTCAGGGCCATTCATCCCCCCAACATCTGCAGAGCACCTACTATGTGCCAGACCCTGAGGGTTTTATCACCTTTGCACCCCCATGCCATGTGGACCTATGGCCTGGTGTAGAGAGGATGCTCATGTTCGTTGAGTGACTTGTTGACAGAAAAGACACAGAGGGATGTGGAGAGACTCCTCTGTCCTGGGCCATGGGGCCAACTCCTGAGGGAAGGAAGAGCACCCCCCCGCTGCCTCTCTCACCAGAAGCCTCCTGTCCCGTTTCCCCCAGCCTGGGTGGTGAGCGCCAGTGCTGTTGCTAGGCAAGGAGATATTGCACATATAGATCTTCTTGGACTTTAATTAAAAACATCTTTAGAAGTTGTCTCTGCAGAGGCCAGCGATTGATTCCTGGCTTGGGCCTGAGGGCTGCTGAGCCACACTCTCTCCAGCTGCAGACGGGACAGTTGGAGGCTCCCAGCCTGCTGCTGCCCTTCCCAAATGAGACCCTGGGGGACTCACTCCTCCTGTTGTCCTCCTTCCCTCTCTGCCCGCCAAACACTGGGCTGAGAAATCCAACAGTGTGCTCTTCCAGTTCTATTTTCCTTCTTCTCTTGAGCCTCAGTTTCCTTAGCTATAAAATGGGAAGTGTTGACATTTAACCCAAGAGAGTTCCTGGGAGGATGAAATGAGATTAGGGATGTGCAAGTAATTTCTCAAGCTGAAAAATCTTATGCAAGAAATGGTCTGTTTCCCCAAAGAAAGCCACGAATGCCGAGTCAAGTAATTGGGCTCTGGTTGCAAGTTCTGGGTCTCGTTCTAGCCCTTACTGTAGGACCTCAGAAAAATCACTCTATCTCTCTTTGCATTTATTTTGGGATCTGTAAAATGAGGACACTGAAACCTGCCCTGCTTATTCCCCAGGATTGTGAGAATAAAGGGAAATAGCTCTGAGAGCGGTGATGGCTGATAGCTATTATTTAGTGAATGTCCCAAGAAGTGCAGGCTGTACTACCAAATAGTCTTTCTCATCTCTTAAAGATGCTGCTCACAGAGGAGTTGGAATGCATGGAAAAACAACTTTGGCTGGGTATCTGTAGAGCTCCAATTCCACAGCCCCAAAGTGTCGATTCTATGGCACACACACCACCACATTCTCCTTCCTTGCTCATGGCAGACATCATTAATCCATTGTGGCATTTTTTTTTGCTGAGCCTGAATGAGACCTTAGATTCCTCAACACAGCTAGACAGCCACGATCAATTGATCTGAATTGGCACAGAAGATGAAACTGATCTGCTATGACTCTGAGATTGGGACAAATTCTAGGTCATTTGTGTATCCCTATGTACCCAGCAAAGTGCTACAAACACAGCAGGCACCGGTACGTGTTTATTGAATTAAAAGCAACTACTTATTTCTCCATCTTTGTGGGGCTAGATATAAAGTAGGTGCGAATAAATGTTTGCTAAGTTGGGTGACTCATCTTTGTAAGCTCTACAGAGGCAAGTACATCAGAGGCCTTGTGTGTAATGGGTACTAATAAACATTTGTGGATTTAATTCAATTACTTATCTTTACATCCCCTGCAGTGCCCAGAACAAAGGAGTGGTTAATAAATGTGCATTGAATTGAATTTCTCATTTCTGTCTTCAATATCTTCAATAGTGCCAGGTACAGTGTCTTGTCCAAGGTTGGCATAAATAAGCAGGTGGAGTTGAACTGGGTATGGGGGACCTGTGATATCCTCTTGCTGTCCCCTGGTTAGGTAGTGACACCTGAGGGAAGGAGTCCAGCCCCCTGACACTGAAAGATTATCTTGTCCAACTCTTCTCCATCGAAATTCACTCCCTTGTTGATTTCTTCAGCCTCAAGCTGTAAATTTCCTCTCTCTGCTGATGACTTCCAAAGTCGTATCTCCAGCTCCATCTCTCTCCTGACGTCCAGACTCATAGATCCAACTTTCCCCTGGTGATGCCTCAATCTTAGCATGCCTGAGAATGAATTCCTAATTTATTCTGCAAACTTGCTCTTCCTGGAGCAGTCCTCGTCTCAGCCTCAGCAGCTCCATCTGTCCAGTTGCTCAGGCCCAGAATCTCAGCATCATCCGTGTCTCCTCTGCCTCTCACTCCCCACAGTTAATCCTCTCACGAGTCGTGCTGGCTCCATCTTCAACATGCACCCAGAATCCCATCTCTTTGTCCATCCCCACTGGTCCAAGTCACCATCCTCTCTTGCCTGCACCATGGCAGTTGTTTCCTCACCGGTCTCCCTACTTCCAGACTTGCCCCTACAGTCTATTTTCAACATGGTGGCCAATGAGTCATTCTTTTAAAAACGTAAGTTGGAAGGTGTCACTCCTCTGCTCCCCACCTCAGAGTATAATAGAAAACCTTCCAATGGCTACCAAGCAAGTCCTGTGTGATCCAGCTTCTGAGGTATCCAGACACTCCCCTTCACTCACTCCTCATCAGCCACACTGACCTCCTTGCTATTTCTCAGGCACTATGCCTCAGGACCTTTGTACCTGCTGTTCCTTCTGCCTGGAACATTCTTACTCTAGCTTAGTCATTCTCTAGGTGTGGTTTCCAAACCAGCAGTATCAGCATCACCTAGGGAATTTGTTAGAAATGTTTGCAGACCTACTGAGCCAGAAATCCTGGGGGCTGGGGGTGGAGTGTAGAAATCTGTGCTTTAAAAAGCCCTCTAGGCAATTTGGATGCACAAGAAAGCTTACCACAGTTCCTTGGTTCCCTTCCTTCAGATCTTTGTTCAAATGTCCTCACATAGACCTTCCCTGACCCCTCAATCAAAATATAACTCCCCCTAAATCACTCCTAATTCCCTATTCTGCATAGCACTCACACCACTGGGCATGTTATGTATTTGCTTATTTTATGTTGTTTTATATATGTGAATATTATATATTAATTTATTGCTTTCCTGTCTCTCTCCCTATCTTATGTTGTCTCCTAAGAATCTCCAGTACCTGGAACAGTACCTGGCACATAGTCAGCACTCAGTAAAATCTGTTGCTTGAGTGAACCCCCTCAGATGTTCAGAAGGAAACGGGGGTGAGGGGGAGGCTGTGGGGCGGGTGGTGCTTGCCCAAGGTCATGCAGGGAGCCAGGCCTCCTGACTGTCAACTTGGTACCTGCTTGGCCGCACCAGTCTCAGCATGGCCGGTGTGCCCCTGCTCAGAAGCGTGGCTCATCAGAGGCCCCCGGCACACTTCCCTTCCCTTTTAAGCTGTTTTAATTTGCGAGCGCCGCTGCCTTTCATGTCCCAAGCTGCGTCCCTGCTCCCTCTGATCTCCGAAGCTGCCCAGACCCTGGTGCCGCTTGTCCGCCCCGCCCTTCGCAGCCTGGATCAGGAGGCTCCGTAATTGTGACTGATTTTCAAAGCTGCCTGGAGTCTCCACAAGCGCCCGGGTGTCAGATTCACTTCCCCTTCAAAAAGTTGCTCAAATGAAATAAACTAATTTAATTTCTGCTGCTCCCCTCCCCCTCTTGCGTCTTCGGCTTGTCCAGATGGAGTTCCCCCCGGGCCTCCCGACTTCTCCCTAGAGGGCTGGGAGAGGGAGAGGAGGCGGGGCTGGGTCTCCCCAGGCTGGCATTCCTGCACTGGGGGCTGGCTCTGCCGCCGGCTCTCTGTGTGACCGTGGGTGAGCCCTTGCCCTTCTCTTGGTCTCATTTCCCCACCTGTGAAACGAGGAGCTTTGCCGCTTCGTCAGTCTGGGAACCAAGCCCAGCAACTTGCTGCCTCATGGACTTGCTATGTGACCGTAGGGACATCTCCTCTCTGAGCCTCAGTGTTCCCATCTGTTCAATGGGGGCACGAATGTCAGTCCTGCCACCTCTCAGAGCTGCAGCGAGAGTGAGGTGATGATGGAGGAGCCACCATGGTGGAGAGGGTGCTGCTCCTCTTGTGGAAGCCTCTCATCCCTGGCACCTCACATCCTCAGCGTCCCCCATCCCGGGCAGCCCCGTCCTTGGCCATTCTCCTTGGAGCAGCGGCAGGAGATTTCTAAAATGCGAGTCTGCTCGTGTCACCTGGCAGCTTAGGCCTTCTCTGGGCTACCTGCTTCCCTAGGTCCTTCAGGAGCGGCTCCTGCTTCCTCCTCCTGCATCAGCTCTCTCCACCTTTCTGGCCTTTTCCGTGCAGAAACATGCAGGTCCGTTTTGAGTGAGGAGAGACAGGACTGTGAGTTTAGGTCAGGTGGGGGCTGCTGGACCCGGGAAACCAGGGGCTTGTGTTTCCTCTGACTTGCTGTGCGACCTTGGACATGTCACTGCCTCTCTGAGCCCCAGTTTCTCCATTTGACAAATTGATCTCCAAGTTCTTGCTGGGCTCTGAAGTCCCATGGGTCAGTGCCACTGACAGTGTACACACGTCTCTCTCCAGCTCCAAGATCTCCTCTGAACTGCACGTTCAGCTGCCTGTTCACCATTTCCCCATGGCTGCCTGATACGTTTTCTAACTGAACATGTCTCAGACCAAACCCCTGATTTTCCTTCACCCCTTTAATCTGCTCCTCTCATCTCTGTAAATGGAAATTCCATCTACTTAATTGCTCAGGTTAAAATCCCAACAGTCACCCTTGAGTCTTTCTCTTACACCCCACATCCAATCCATTAGCAAATGTTTCCAATTCTACTTTCAAAATATATCCAGATGCCCACCTCTGTCCAGCACCTCCATGGTACTGCTGTGTTCTAAGTCACCGTCATTTCCTGCCCAGGTCACTGCAATATCCTCCTTGACAGGTAACCCTTTTCTGCCCATGCCCTCCCCACCGTCCATCTATCCTCATGAAATGGTCATGAGATCTTGTTAAAATTAAGACAGGTCATGTCATTCTTCTGAACAAGACTCTTCAGTGACTTCTCAGCTTGCTCAGCATAAAAGGCAAGCCCTGGCTATGGTCTATATGGCTGTGTGATCTGGTTGCCTTGCTGTCTTCTCCTCGGGGGTAATTCAGCCCCAGGGCCTTTGCATGTGCTGTTTCCCCTTTCTGGATGCTCTTCTTCCAGAGCCCATACTCCCAGCTCCTCCAAGTTTTTGCTTCAATGTCACTTCCTCAGAGAGGCTTTACTGGACCAATTAATCTATTTTTTTAAAATGTATTTATTGTCTGTCTTCCTAAGCCAGAATGTACCCTCCAAGGAAGACTTTTTTTTTTGAGACAAGGTCTCACTCTGTTGCCCAGGCTGGCATGCAGTGCCATAATCATATCTCACCGCAGCTTCCAACTCCAGGGCTCAAGGGATCATCCTTTCCCAGCCTCCCAAGCAGCTAGTACTACAGACACGTGCTACCATGTCTGCCTAATTTTATTTTATTTTTTTTGGCACAGGGATCTCATTATGTTGCCCAAACTGGTCTGAAACTCCTGGCCTCAAGCAATCTTCCCACTTCAGCCTCTCAAAGTGCTGGGATTACAGGTATGAGCCATCATGACAGGACAGTAGGGAGTCTTGCTTGCCTTTTCACTGTGTGTCTCCAGTGCTGAGCACACAGTAGGTACTCAACATTTGTTAAACGAATGCATGAATATACTCAAATAGATACACAGCATGTCACATGCAGCAAAAGTCATAAAATGCCCCTTGGCCAGCCATGTGTGTGCACACCTGCACACGTGTGGAATGCATGTGTGCATCAGGCACACATGTGTACCTGGTGTGTATACCAGCCTGCACCCACATGCACGCCCTGCTGTTCCTCACTCTCCACCATTCATGCCCACCATTCTTTCTGGCTTCCTTCCTCCTCTTCCCCTGGTGGTCACCAGGTCATTACCCACCAATCTGCCAGATTCAGCCTGACCTGGGATGTGGGGCTGATTGCACCCTCCCTACAAGCCCAAGCACCCCTGGCCTCCAACATGCTGGGGGCTGGGAGGGCCAGCCCTTGGTCACACTGAGTCATGATGGGGTGTGGCCTCGGGCCCAGGGCAGCTGCACCCTGTTTAGCCTGGCTTGCAGCTGACTTTGGGGAGCACAGTGGCAAGGAGGTGGTGGTTACTGGCTTGTGCCCTCATCCCATGGTTCCAGTTCCTACCAGAGCCTCAGGAGCCCTGAGCTAAGCAGGGCATCGATGGTCAGGCAACTGTGTGGGTAGTCCCACAGTGGGAGAAGGCAGAGGCATGCAAGCTTAGTCTCTGCATCCTGCTGTCCTGTGAATGGGAGCATCTGAGAAGGGTTGTGTCTGGCGTCTTTATAGAGGTGAATGTTTCTGTGTGTGTTTCTCTTTCTACTTGCACAACTATGTGTGTGCAGCACCTTGGGTATGTGTAACTGAGCCTGGATCTGGAGGCTCAGCTGCGTCTGTGAGCCTGTGTCCCAGCCGGCAGGGTCCTGGGAGTGTGGCTTCCATTCGGGCAGTGAACGAAGCTGTCTGGACATCGTTCATGCGGTTGTGCCTGTCAGTGACTGCACTCCGGTGGCACTGGGCCCCAGGACAGTCATGTCTGCCTGTGGCTTTTGCCTGTGTCTATGTGTGTGGCCAAGTCTGTGCAGAAGCTCCCTCTGTATGAGGGGCTGCTTCCTTTGTGGTGTTCACACAGCCATGTCAGGGAGCGTGGGTGTGTCTGAGTGCGTGGTTGGGCCCTGTTTCAGCTGTGCCCAATGTGGTCGTCCCTGGTTGCAGTTGTGCTTGAGGCTGGGACTGTGTCTGGAGGTGGGAGTTGCAGCCCAGGGCTGTGATGTGTCTGTGTGTGGCTAAACTTTTGTGAAGGGCTCTGGAGAGTGTCCAGCAGTGCCCGTGTGTGTGACTATGTCCGGAGGTTGCCGGGGGGACCTGTGTCTATGACGGGGTGTGTATAGGTGGAGATCAGCTTCTATGTGGGGCTGAGCTCATGTATCTGCGGCTGTGTCTGCAGGTGTGATAGTGTGTGGCTGTATGACCGTGTCCGAGTATATCTCTGTGTCTGCATGCAGGTCCATGCCCATGTGGGGTTGTGTCCCATGATACGACTGAGGTCATGTGTGTGGCTTTTTCTGGAACCATGCTGACCTCAGGAGTCACCTGGGTTCATGTCTGTACTGTGTCCTGGGGCAGCAGTTCCGGTCTCTCCTGCCCCTCCCCAGAGGATCAGCTCCTCCCCCTCCAGCGGCTCCTCCTTAGGGGCACATTTGCCTGGTCCCACCCCGGCCCCAGAGTCCACAGCTCACCTGTGGGCGAGAGCTCAGCCACGCTGCCGATGTAGGGGCCATGCAGGAAGCGGGGCTCGCTGTCATTGATGTCCTGCACCTTGATGATGAACTCCGACTCAGGCTCCAGCAGGCGGTCGGTGGCGCGATCCCGCGCCTGGGCCCGCAGGGTGTAGAAGGTTTTCTGCTCACGGTCCAGGCGCTCCATGGCATGGATGTCACCTGTCAGCTCATCGATCAGGAAGATGGTCCCAGCGCCCTCACCAGAGATGGTGTACTTGATGGCCCCATCACCCTCATCTGAGTCCGAGTGGATCTGGGAAGGCAGGGAGGAAGGCAGGGTGGAGGCTGGAGATGAAGCTCTCCTTGGCCTCCTTCTCCTGTCCCATGGGGGGTCTGTGACTACGCACATCTTTTCCCAACACCCCGTTGTCTTGGGGGACGCTGAGGCCTGGCAGCCAAGCTCACCCCAAGTGGGGCCTCCGGAAATGTTTCTCCAGCCCTGGGTGACTCTGCCTGCCCGGCCCTGTGCCTGGAATCTTCCTTCCCCTCTGCACCCAGAGCTACCAGCCTCAGAGGCAGATGTGAACACACCTCCCCTGCCTGCAACCCTTTGTGGCCCCACTGCCTTTACAAAGATGTCCAGCACAGCCTCGACACCTATTTGCCCTTCCTTAGCCCGCAGAACCCTCAGGCTCCTGCCTCAAACCCTGTCCTTATTTCTCTACCCCCAGAAAGTCTACTCACCCTTCAAGGCACAGCTCAGCTGCCACCTCTTCCAGAAAGCTTTTCCCATCCCTTCACATACCCCTCCAAGATCTCTCAGGACATCAAGCCATCATTATTCTGCTCAGCCTTGAGGGATGGTCACAGCCAAGGCTTCTCAAATCTGAATGTGCAACGCACATCACCCAGGGATCTTGTGATTCTGACTCAGTAGGTCTGGGCAGGGCCTCAGAGTTTCTGGCAGCAGGTCATGCCCTCACTCTAAACTGCAGGGCCACCTCTCCCCACACTCTGAGCCCCAAGAGGCTGGGTGGCATCTTACTTGGCACATGGGCTGAGCACAGTGGCTCATGCCTGTAATCCGAGGCAGGAGGATTGCCTGAGCCCAGGAGTTGGAGTTCAAGACCAACCCTGGCAACATAGCAAGATCTCATCTCTACAAAAAATAAAAAAATTAGTTGGGTGTAGTCGCTGTAGTCCCAGCTACTGGGGAGGCTGAGGCGGAAGGATCACCTGAGCCAGGAGGTTGAGGCTGCAGTGAGCTGTGATTGTGCCACTCCAGCTCCTGGGCTCAGGCAATCCTCCTGCCTCAGCCTCCTAAAGTACTGGGGTTACAGGCGTGAACCACTGTGCTCAGCCCATGTGCCAAGCAAGATGCCACCCAGCCTGTTGGCGCTCAGAGTCTGGGGAGCGGTAGCCCTGCAGTTTAGAGTGAGGGCATGACCAGCTGCCAGGAAGTTGGTTAGAAATACAAACTCTGAGGCTCTAGCCTGGGCAACAGAGTGAGACCTCCAACTTAAAGAAAGAACAAAACTTGCCACATGTTGGGGAGGGAAAGAAGAAAGGAGAAGAGAGAAGGCAGCTTGAAGGAGCACAGTGCCAGGCACTGTGCTAACAATTTATATACTTATCTGGTTCAAGACTCTTAAACACACACACACACACACACACACACACACACACACACACACACACACACACGTAGGTTTTGCTATCCTCATTTTACAGATTATTTTTCCCTTTTCCTACTGAAGATCAGAGACGTCAAATGCTTCCTTAAGGGCAGGCTGCCAGGGGAGCTGCCCTATTCCATGCGGGCCCTTCCCACTCCATCCTAAAGCCTCCAGAGAGGGGCCCACAGGAGGGGAGAGGTGGTGTGGCCTGGCCCAGTCTTGGCTCTGGCGTCACCTTTCTGTGTGTCCTCACCCAAGTCACTGCACCTCTCTAGGCCTCAGTGGCTTCATCTGTGACGTGGGGCTCATAATAGCACCTCCCTGCTAGAGGTGTTGAGGGTTTCCTGAGATGAGATTCCACATAAGACCCTCAACAGCTGCCTGGCACCGTGTGACATTTACAATATGTGACAGCCAGCATGGCAGGGGCACTGCCCACAGAGAGTACAGCAGTAGGACCCCTGCTGGGATGGGCAGAAGCCCTTTGGCTGCTGGATCATGGAGAGGTCTGAGGGGATGAGAGATGGCGGGGAGGAGAGGAGCCATTTGCCGCAGGTATGGAGGGTTTCACGATTTTAACACCCAGTACAACCACCAGTTTGTACTAGCTAAAAATCAGCCCTTCCTGAGACATAATAAGTATCCAATAAATGGTAGCTATCGGTGGTATTATATTGTTACTAAATATTAGTCATATATAACTGGGATTTAATCCAGGCACTGTTAGGTTCCAGATTCCAGGCTGTCTTCACCGCCTCGAGACCTCTCGGATGAGGAATCAGCAAGACGTCTGTTTTCTTGCAAACAGAAACACCTAAGTCCTTATCCTCCAATGCACAAATCTCCAGGGCAGCCCTGAGCAGGGGAAAATCCTTCCTGAAGAAGCTGTTAACTTTGCCGAGTCCTCGTTCCTCTTAAGCTTCCATGGAGGCGGGACGTGGACCAGACAGTCCCTAGAGTTCCTTGCCGGCCCAGGTGCTGTGGACCCCAGTCCACTCCCTTGGGGGAGCAGGTGCCCATGAAGTACTCATAAAGAGGGACGAAAGCCCATCCCCTGCCACGCAGGAGGAGCTGGGGTATAAATCCTGCCGGTGGAACTTTGTGTCTGAAAGGTGGATTATAGAAGTGCCATTTGGAAGATTGAATGGCCCATAAACATTTTCATATTTCATTAGCCGATTAATGGGCATCTCTCTCTTTTTGGCGAGTCTGCTGATTCTCAGCAGAAATTGCGGGGAGTAAATGGAGGCGGCTGGTGGAACCTTTCCGGGTCCCCGTCCTGTTATAGATTGCCCCAATTAATGCCCGTCCTGGGCTCCACTGAGAAGGCTTCTTCCTGTCCAGTTACTGTTAATAGATTTCTCATAAGTGGCTGGATTGTAAAAACCTCATAACTCAGTTTAATGCCCCCAATAAAATTATCTCAGGACGTCGGCCCTGAATCATTGGCCGTGCTGGGGAAGAGGAGACCTGTCTCTCCTGTTTGCTGTTTATGCTTGTTTTCCATCTTTGCCTGGGGAGATGGGATGGGAGAAGGTGAATCTGCTCCTCTTTGGGGTGCCTCTACCCACTTCTCAATCAGGACTGTTGTCTGCTTAGTTATCAGCAAACATGTCTGAGCAGTTCAGCAGAACAGACGCCATTGGGAGGAATGCTTCACAGTCATAATCTTGTCAGTCTTCGACATTGCCCTAGAAAACATTATTCTCATCTCTCAGATGAGAAAACTGAGGCACAGAGAGGGGAAGTCATTTGCTGTGTCACACAGCTAAGCATGAAGCCAAGCTCCTGGCTCCTCCGCACTTGAATGTTGTGACAACGGGCTTGTTGATTTGACCTGTCTGAACCTGTTTTCTCACCTGAGAAATCACACCCAGCCCTATCTGGCACAGATGCAGTGAGGATTAAATGAAAGCATATTTTTAATGACCTAAGCACTCTGTAAGTGGTTTTTGTCCCCTGGGTCTCCATCACGTCCTTGCAGCCCTTGACATTTTAACTCAGACCCCAGCCAGAGATCACTTATGAGTGAGGAGTGGGGAGGAGGGAGTGGAACCCAGTGGTGATGTCATCGACGCTCTCCCATGAAGTATGACACGGAGCTCATGCTGGGGCCCAGTGGCTGCTCTCTGGGGACTGCAGAGTCAGACAGGGCCGTTTGGCCTGGGTGGGAGCTGAGAGCTAGAAGCTATGGATTCACGCCGGGCTGGGCCTGTCCTGGGAAGATATTCCTCAGGACTCTCAGCTGTGAGAGGAGGCTGGAGGATGGTGCCTTCATGTATTGAGTGTCCACTATGTGTCAGACATGTTGCAGACCATCTGCAGAATTCTAACTTGACTTTGTGGAGAACGTGCACATACCCCATTTCCCAGGTAAAGAAACTGAGATGGGCCGAGGTTGTCTGACTCCTAAACGCAGGTGGGTCCCTCTGCAGCCTCTGGCGGTCTGGCGAGTCTGCCTACAATGCCCTAGCAGAGGGTGAGGGAGAAAAGGGGAAGGAGAGGGCTGCAGGCTGTTACCATCTGCATGGCTGAGGGAGCGACCTCGACACCAGTCTTTCCATGCACTCAGCAGGCCACAGTCATCAGTGGCCTCTTCTCTGTAAGCCTCCAGTTTATCATTTGGCAAAGGACCTCAAACCACAAATCAGGAAAGACAATGGGCTTTGGAGTCAGGAGCTGCCGAGTGCCGGCTTCAGCTTTGCCCTTGACCTGTTGCATGGCCCTGGCAAGTGGCTACCCTTCTCTGAGCCTCAGTTTTCTCATCTGTAAATGGGTCTGATATTGCCTCTCCGTAGATACTGAAGACTCATAAGGTAGTATATGGATGCTCCTGGCACACAGTAGGTGCTCAGTATAGATTAGTTCCCTCCCTTTTCCACACCCTGGCCTCAGGAGGGGTTGAGGGGTGACCTAGTACCCTCCATCTCCTGACACAAGAACCCACAGACTCGAATCCTGACTCATTGGAGGTCCAGGGGCCACCATCCAATACATTCTTTCAAACTCAGCTTGCTTCCTCCTCCAGGCAGATCTCTCGATGCCTTCCCATCTGGCTGAAGACGCCTCGCCCTGCTCTGTCGTTGCGCCATGCACATGCCTCTCTACTCACACTTCCCTCCCTGTACCACCTAGCGTTGCACATTTGAGAGTGAACCTGAAAGCTTCTTGAGGGCCGAGCACATGGCTGTTTGTTCCCATCTCCCCAGCACCCAGCACAGCACTCAACACATTGCATAAATGAATAATAAAATATACAACAGAGCTGGGCTCGGTGGCTCAGCCTGTAATCCCGCGCCTTTGGGAGGCTGAGGTGAGTGGATTGCCTGAGCCCGCGGGTTCGAGACCCGCCTGGGCAGTGAGACCTCATCTCTGCAATAAATAAAAAAAAAATCAGCTGGGCGTGGTAGCACATGCCTGTAATTCTGGCTACTTGGAAGGCTGAGGTGGAAGGATCGCCGGAGCCCAGCAGGTCGAGGCTGCGGTGGCCGGGAGCGGCCACTGCACTCCAGTCTGGGCGACCCAGTGAGACTCCAACTCAAAAAAATATATATATATAACAGTCATTAGAATTCTGCAACTGTCTTCCCAGATTTCGGGAGGCTCCAGCCACTCTGTAAAATCCCAGGTACACATGAGCTTGTCGGGGGAGGTTAGTTGCCAAGAGCCGATGACGGTCCAGGCACAGTTCTAGCCCCATAATCTCATTGATGCTTCATAATGATGTCGTGCATTCAAGATTACCGTCTCCCTTTTGTACAGATGGACGAACTGAGGCCCAGAGAAGGCCCACCCCCGCCAAAGTCACACATCGAATGAGAGGCGGCTCCAAGGCCTGTCTGACACCACATCCAGGGTTCTTTCCACTGGATGGAATGTGGCCAACACGGGAGGCGAAATCCCCCTCAAGCCCATCCCTTGATCATAAACAACATGAAAGACACAAGAGTGATGGTTTCTCATCCCAGGGGGCTGAAAAATGGGATTTATGAGGCCATTAATTACTTCCTCCTAATTAAATCAAAATTAAATGCGAGCAGAGGTACGTTTTCCTTATTAAAGACAATTAAGCGGACAGTGCGGCTTCGCAAATAAAACGAGTGTAGGATTTAAACGGAAAGCAAATCAAATCAAAAGCCTCCCCTGGAATGAGGGGTCTATTCACGTTTGTCCTACTCGTAAACCAAGAGTTCATCAATTTTCTTTAACTATTAGCAACTTAATTAAATCTGCTCTCCTCCCCCACTTTAATCCTGCCGTATATCTAAAATAGATCTCACCGCCCACAGGAGTTGGTCATAAGTGCTGACCCCATAATTCTATCTTTAAAAAAAAAAATTAAAAATCCTACAAAATCCACATCCAGCTGACAGAAGCCCCGGGGGAAATTATAGTTCGAAAAAAGGATTAGTCAGAGTACCCAGATTTTATGGAAATGCTGGGAGGTTGCTTGGAGGGTGGGTACTGTGAGCGGATTTGGAGAGAGGTGGGCCGGGGCTGTTTGCGTGGGGCCTTGGCGACAACCTCGGAGCCCGGCGGTTCCTGTGGGTGCCGACGGGAGCCTGGCGGTGAGTGATGTTGGAGGCGGTTGTAAAATAGGTTACCGTTGGGCGCCCGGGGTTCACTCTGCGATGGTGCTGTTGCTAAGCTACCTTTAGAATTCGACAAGGACGGATGCTCCGAGTGGCTCCCTGGGGTGGGGGTACCAGGAAGCAGTGAATTAACAGAAACCGTGGCGAAGTCCTTTCTCCCTGAAGAGCGAGAGAGCGTGGTGAGTGTGTGTCTGCATGCGCCTGTGTGCCCACATGAGCACTCGCACACATGTGCGACTCGGCTGGAAAGGGGACGGGTGGTTTTCAAAAGCCTAAGCCCATGTTCCTAAGGTGGAGATGGGTTCATGACAATCTCCCTCCACTCAGTGGTGAGGAACTAGGATGTCAGGTTGCCAAGAAGAGTTTTGGGGTTTGGGGCAGGGGTGTGTAGTATTCGTGTTGACGGTAAACTCAAGGTGGTGGAATTCTCAGGCGAGACTCGTAATAATAAAAGCTAACACTTACCGAGCACGAGCCAGGAGCCTGGTGATAATCTAGGCTCTTGACATCTGCTAACTCATTGACTCCTCACCACAACCCTTTGAGCAAGGTCCTAGTAATAGCTACCCGTAAGAGATAAGGAAACTGAGGCACAGAGAGGGTAAATACCGCTGGCCCTCTGTATCCATGGTGCAGTCAAACAAGGATAGAAAATATTCAGAAAAAAAAAATCTGTACTAAACATGTAAGACTTTTTCCTTGTCATTATTCCCTAAACAATACAGCATAACAACTATTTACATGGCATTTACACTGTATTAGGTATTATCAGTAATCTAGAGACGATTTAAAGACTTCGGGAAGATGTGCATCCTCTACCAGGGATTTCAGCATCATTGGATTTTGGTATCTGTGGGGGCTCCTGGAACCGACTCCCACCAAGACAGGAGAGGACTGTGATATGGGATGGTCGTAATGTGCCCAAGATCAGACAGATCACAAGCAGCAGAGCTGGCGTTTGGGCCCAGGCAGTCCAGTCCCCGTCGGTCCCTTCACCACACACAATATCACCTCTCACAAGACAGTCACACTGGGCAGATGTTTGCAGAGATGGAAACTTCGTTCTGTCAGCCTGGAGTGCTTTTCTGGAGGTGGTCTTGAGAATAAGAGAGCAGGGTTCTGGATGAAGGTGATGGAGGAGGAGGATGACAAGCCACGACAGCAGCAGGCGTGTTGAGAGACGGCCATGAGGGAAGTCCTCTGGGTCCTCCAGGGCTTGGCTCTTAGCAGCTGGTGAACATGGAACACTTGCACTGAAGTGAGCACAAAGCTGGTGTCAAGAGACCTGGTGTCTTGGGTTGGTTCTGTTGCCCTGTCGCTGTGTGACCTTGGCACGATCTTCTCAGTCTCTGGGCCTCAGTTTCCCCTTATAATAAGGGAGTTACAGAGCCCGCCCATTTTTGCCAGACGGAGGTTCAATGAGAATGGGGTTAGGGTGTGTCTCAGCGGCTGAGGTGACACTGGCCGGGTGGCACAGATGAAAGCGGTGAATCAGCAGGTGGTTTTGCTCAGCTTTTCAGGACGTGGGTGACTCAGGAGGCCTCGCAGAACCCCAGACACAGGGAGGATGTCAGAGCTTCAGCACTGGGGTGATCACCTCATCTGGCATTTCAGCAGTTGCATCAGAACCCTTCCCGTCTCTTGGGGGCTTTTCTGGGCCGGAGACCCCTTCCCAGGGCGGAATGACTCAGATATGTCTGGAATATTGGGCTGGGGTGACTTCTCTTTTTCTTTCAGGGGATTAAAAACTCCAGCTCACACAGGTTTAAATTCTGGGTGAGCCGCTGTCCCCCACTCCGTGACTGGGTCCTCTCTTTCCTCAGTTCCCTGCTTGCAAAAGGGAACAAGTGTTTCCACCTGGCAGTTTAAGGGTTAAGCGCTTTATATGAAAATAATAAAAAGCAACAACAACAAACAAACAAGCCGCAGGCTGAACACTTGACATGTGCTCTGTTTTCGTCTTTAATCTTCAACCACCTCGGGAAGTGGGCTCTCTGGGCCCCAATTTGACAGATGAAGAGGCTGAGCTTCAGGCCGGTGAAGGAACTTATTCAAGGTCACGTGGTGAAAGGGTTGGCAGGGCCAGGCGTGCCTGCCTCCGAAGTCTGAGTCCTTGGCCGTTTCGCCATCAGCTGCTGCCTGGCTGGTGGCTGGCGTAGGTCCCTCCCTCCCTGGCCCTCGGCCGCTCCGCCAGCCCTACCGCGTCCAGCCCTGCCGGCGAGACAGCCGTCCGAGGCTCTGCCCCTGGGTTGCTGGATGGTCTTGAGCAAGGCCTCGGCCCTGTCCAGCTCTATCTGTCAAATCCTTGGCTCGCTCAGTTGTGGGGAATCAACGTCAGCCACATGGATGGAGGGAAAATAGAAAGGATAGGGGATTACTGTGTCTAGAACCGAGAAAAGCTGAGTTCCTGCACGGCAAACCCAAAGGTTTACATCTAGACTTTCCTCCTCTCTTTGTCAAGGATTCTGATCCCTGAGCCTCAGAACAGCTCGGCCTCCCAATACTCAGACTCACTTAAGCACACAGGAAGCTCTGGACTTGGCCTCCTCCTGCCCTCCAGTGTGAACTGAAACTTCCCAGAAAGCTGGTTGGCCTTAACAAAAGCCAGAGAACTGTCCCTGGGCACTACCTCACTTTCATGCCCTGCAGTCACCACTTCAACACCTCAACTGCTGACAAGGTTCTGAATAAACCAGGTGTCTTCCCCATCAGCCCAATGAACTCCTACTTGTACGTCAAAACCCAGTTCCAGTATTTTCCCCTCCAGGAAGCCAGCTAACAGATACCATTTAATAAGTACCTTCTCAGTGCTAGGTGTTCATTTGTGAAGCTTTTTATGCACCAGGGCATCTCTGCTACTCTGGGAATCCTCAGTGGCAGAGGCTGGATCTTACCTTTGCCTGCCACCCTCCACCCCAACATTACACCTGGGCCCCGTCAGGTGTAATAAAAGTCCTTCTCAGCTCCTTATACTCCTAGGGCACAGATCTTCAGCCGGATTTACCAGCATTTACTCAGAGAATTTGAGAAAGTAGCTTTCATTCATTCATTCGTTCATTCACTTAATACACGGTTTGCAAACCATGCCTGGGCTGGGCGCTGGGGATTTAATGGTGAGCAAAACAAACACGGTCTAATAGGAAAGACACACATTCATTGCATAATCAAACAAACACATGCATAATTAAAATGTTTTGAAGAAAAGATGCAGGGACCTCAGAGGACACGCAGCGGGCGCAGGGGGTGGGGTGGGTGGGGGGTGTTCTCGCCTGACAGGTCAGGAAGGGCTTCTCTGGCGTTTGAGCCGAGCCTTGCTGTGTGTGTAGGGCGATTAGTAGGAGCTGGAAAGGGCAGTGCAGGGGGAGAACACCCTAGGCCAAGGGCAGTGGCAGGAGGCTGCTTGAGGATGGGGGCCCCTTTCAGAAGGACACCAGAAGGAGGGGGTGGGGGCAGGCTGGAGGCGGAGGCGGATGCTGGTCCTCAGTGGGGTTGAACTTGGGCTTGATCCCAAGTGCACGGGCAGCTACTGGAGAATTTTCAGCCGGGCAGCCGGCTGTGCGTGAGATGACCAGATCTGCACAATTACGTCTAAATTCCCCGGCATCTAGGGCCTCTGGGGTCACCGGCCAGCACGGCCTTCTGGGAGATGTGGAAGGGAGGGAGACGAGAGAAGGGCCTGGGAGTGGAGGGGTGTCCTG
>NW_007216283.1:0-1630 GCF_000164805.1 Carlito syrichta
TAGGAACCCGCGAGGTGGGCATGGGGGATCAGGCAGTCTCTCCAGCCGCCTGCTGCATCCTGCAGGAGCAGAGGTTATTAGTATTCCAGGGGTCCCGCGATCTTCCTGGCCATCACCCAAGGTGGGCTAGGCCCCCTCCTGGCTTCTCTGCATGGCAGTGACTTCTGACTCCACACCCCCCCCATGCAGGAGCTGAGTCTTGTTGTGCCCTTAGACCCCCAAGGCTGGGACCCAGCCCATTCATCACTGTCTTCTGGTCAAGGCCAGCTCCTGCCACCCCCCCCCCAGGTGACTGGCCCTGACAGCCGGTGCCCTTGATCTCACCGCTGTGTCCTCCACACTCCCATGCCCCCACCCCCACCTTTCTGTCTACTGGAAATAATTCATTTTGCCACTGTGGAAACCACACAAGCTTAGATTCAGCAATACCCCCTCCCCCCACCACCACCCTCCACTTAAACAACAGCCCCCGCTAAGACCCAAATCCTAAGGGCATTCTCAAACCTCGCTCCAAGTCATGGGGCAGGATCCTGGCAGGGACAAACTTCCCACCCTTCTGGGCCGTGTGCCTTTGGACAAGTGACTTAACCTCTCCGCACCTCCGTTTCGTCATCTACAAAATGAGTGTAGTAAAAACCTGGGACCACAGACATGCTAGGCCCCAGCACACAGAGGATGCTTGGTAAATGATAACCCAAAAACTGGAGGTGAAGGGCCCAGCTGGGGCGAGCACCCTACACAGAGAAAGGGGCAAGAGAGAACCAAAAAGATGAGACAAAACTTTCCTTAATGGAGCGCCGAGTCCACTGAAGGGGAGATAAACAGGCATCTGGGAGTCAGGGACAGATGGAAATAGTCCAGCTGCCTTCCTGGCCCGGTAGATAGAGCTTGGAGTCACAGGGCCAGTGACTGAGGCCCGACCTCAAACTTCCCAGGTCAAGGGCAGTGAAGCAGGAGCCCGGGACTGGACAGGCCAGACCCTCAAGGCTCAGATGAGTGTGTTCAGGGGGGAAACTGAGTGAAAGGGCAACCCCTCGGAATCTGGTGGCAGCCCAAGGCTTGGGGTGTCCGAGTTGGGGGCTAAAGTCTAGACTGGGGAGATGTGTGGATCTAGGCTCATGCTAAGTCTGAGTGCGAGCACAGGTTTGGGGGATGCCTGCCCGAAAGAGTGGACTCTGAATATGGGACTGACGCGGTAAAGCTCCAGCTCTGAAATTCAGCACATCTACATGTGACGCTGCCCAAACTGAGATGGACCCCAAGTCCGTCTGTGAGCCCAAGCCTGGGAAATTTCTGAATTTGAACTAAGCTCTAAATTCGGGGTACCTGACAGTGAACCTCAAAACATTGGGTCGAGCCCAAGTATGGGAGTCATCTGAATCTGGATCTAAACCCCATGTCCAAGGGATGGGATCTTATGGGGAACCCTGGAGGCATGTGGAAAGGACCCGGGCATCTCAGGGCAGGAAGGAGGGAGTCTTGGGTGGATCTTGGGCAGCAAGTGAAGACGACCCCCCACCCCGCTCCCCATCCTCTTGTTCATCCTTCACCCCTCTTTCAATACACACAATTTTCATATCCTTGGTGCCACCTCCACCACGCATTCTGCCCACCCACCCACCCCCACACT
>NW_007216284.1:0-770 GCF_000164805.1 Carlito syrichta
GAGAAAGGGGCAAGAGAGAACCAAAAAGATGAGACAAACTTTCTTAATGGAGCGCCGAGTCCACTGAAGGGGAGATAAACAGGCATCTGGGAGTCAGGGACAGATGGAAATAGTCCAGCTGCCTTCCTGGCCCGGTAGATAGAGCTTGGAGTCACAGGGCCAGTGACTGAGGCCCGACCTCAAACTTCGCAGGTCAAGGGCAGTGAAGCAGGAGCCCGGGACTGGACAGGCCAGACCCTCAAGGCTCAGATGAGTGTGTTCAGGGGGGAAACTGAGTGAAAGGGCAACCCCTCGGAATCTGGTGGCAGCCCAAGGCTTGGGGTGTCCGAGTTGGGGGCTAAAGTCTAGACTGGGGAGATGTGTGGATCTAGGCTCATGCTAAGTCTGAGTGCGAGCACAGGTTTGGGGGATGCCTGCCCGAAAGAGTGGACTCTGAATATGGGACTGACGCGGTAAAGCTCCAGCTCTGAAATTCAGCACATCTACATGTGACGCTGCCCAAACTGAGATGGACCCCAAGTCCGTCTGTGAGCCCAAGCCTGGGAAATTTATGAATTTGAACTAAGCTATAAATTCGGGGTACCTGACAGTGAACCTCAAAACATTGGGTCGAGCCCAAGTATGGGAGTCATCTGAATCTGGATCTAAACCCCATGTCCAAGGGATGGGATCTTATGGGGAACCCTGGAGGCATGTGGAAAGGACCCGGGCATCTCAGGGCAGGAAGGAGGGAGTCTTGGGTGGATCTTGGGCAGCAAGTGAAGACGACC
>NW_007216285.1:0-726 GCF_000164805.1 Carlito syrichta
GAGAAGAGCTAAAACATATATAATTCCATAATTAAAGTAGTCAAACGATATGAACAGAAAAAAGTCTTAAGATCTAAAGATTTAGAAAATAATATAATAACATAAGAGCAAGTTAGTTTGGAGAAAAACATAGCAGTGGATAAAAGAATTGTAAATGAAAGAAAATACAGGGAGATACATTCATATTTCAGTAAAGTCTTAATTTTCCTTCCCAAATAATACTTGCTGAATTAGTTAACCAGCAAGAAAAATTATATGGAAGAAAAAGAGACCAAAATAAAAAGACAATACTAAGTGGCATTTTTTCTGTATAAAGTTATTTAAAGAAGATTACAAGTATATTTTCCTTTAGCTTCTTAAAGACTGGAGAAGGGTGTCTAAATTAATGCAACTTGCAGATGGATGCCAACAGTATATTAAATTGTCAACACTAAGAAACATGTTAAAATGTGGATGTGCCTAAAGACTGGAAATGGTTACAGAAATAATGAGATAAAGTAAACACGTACAAGGCAAGATATCTGCAGAACATAACTGAAAATATGCTCTTCTGTTGTGAACCTGAAAGTTACTTAACAATCGTCATAGATCATTGGTTCCCTTCCTTAAGTCATGACCCAGATTAAAGCTGCTGAGGATCCTCAGAAGGGTCAGAAAGAATCCTCAGAGGGAAAGTGTGCTGCCAACCTGAATAAACACAGGGGAAGGAGAAGAGTTCTGCCCCTC
>NW_007216286.1:0-777 GCF_000164805.1 Carlito syrichta
AAAAAGTCTTAAGATCTAAAGATTTAGAAAATAATATAATAACATAAGAGCAAGTTAGTTTGGAGAAAAACATAGCAGTGGATAAAAGAATTGTAAATGAAAGAAAATACAGGGAGATACATTCATATTTCAGTAAAGTCTTAATTTTCCTTCCCAAATAATACTTGCTGAATTAGTTAACCAGCAAGAAAAATTATATGGAAGAAAAAGAGACCAAAATAAAAAGACAATACTAAGTGGCATTTTTTCTGTATAAAGTTATTTAAAGAAGATTACAAGTATATTTTCCTTTAGCTTCTTAAAGACTGGAGAAGGGTGTCTAAATTAATGCAACTTGCAGATGGATGCCAACAGTATATTAAATTGTCAACACTAAGAAACATGTTAAAATGTGGATGTGCCTAAAGACTGGAAATGGTTACAGAAATAATGAGATAAAGTAAACACGTACAAGGCAAGATATCTGCAGAACATAACTGAAAATATGCTCTTCTGTTGTGAACCTGAAAGTTACTTAACAATCGTCATAGATCATTGGTTCCCTTCCTTAAGTCATGACCCAGATTAAAGCTGCTGAGGGTCCTCAGAAGGGTCAGAAAGAATCCTCAGAGGGAAAGTGTGCTGCCAACCTGAATAAACACAGGGGAAGGAGGAGAGTTCTGCCCCTCACCTCCAACTCCCAGTAAAAAGGAAATAGCAAGGAGAAATAACAGGGTCCTTAGAGTCTTTCTCTGGGCCACACCAGCAGAGTTGACAGGCAGTATTTACACACCAGTG
>NW_007216287.1:0-787 GCF_000164805.1 Carlito syrichta
AGGTCGAGGCTGTGATGGCCATGGGCATGCCACTGCACTCCAGTTGTGACAACAGAGTGAGACTGCAACTCAAAAAAAAGAAAAGAAAAAGAAACATCCTACCAAAACCTCTGCGATTCCATGAAAGTAGTTCTAAGAGGGGAATTTATATCTCTACAAACACACATCGAGAAAATGGAAAGATCACAAGTTAACAGGCTAACATAGCACCTAAGGGAACTGGAAAGACAAGACCACCTAAACCCTAAGTTTAGCAGTAGGATCCAGATCACCAAATTAGGGACATAGAAGACAAAAATAACCTGGAAAAAAATCAACAAAACAAAAAGAGTGTTCTTTGAAAGAATAAACAAGATTGAGGGACCCCTAGTCAGAATTACTAAGAAAAGAGAGAAAACGCCCAAGTAAACACAATCAGAAATGCAAAAGATCAAATCACAGCTGACCCCAAAGAAATACAAAAGATTATCAGAGATTACTAGTCACACCTGTATGGAAACAAGCTTGGCATCCTAAATGAAATGGAGGACTTTCTGACATCACACAACCTCCCAAGGTTGAAACAAGAAGACATTGAGACACTAGACCATTAACAACCCAGGAAATTGACTCTGTCATAATATAAGTACTTACAAAAAAAAACCCTGGACCAGATAGCTTCCCAGCAGATTTCTACAAAACATATAATGAAGAGCTGAAACCAATCCTACTGAAAGTATTCCAGGTAATTGAGAAGACAGAATTCTCTTTGAATCATTTTATGAGCTAACATCACACTAGTACCCAA
>NW_007216288.1:0-398 GCF_000164805.1 Carlito syrichta
TGCAAAAGATCAAATCACAGCTGACCCCAAAGAAATACAAAAGATTATCAGAGATTACTAGTCACACCTGTATGGAAACAAGCTTGGCATCCTAAATGAAATGGAGGACTTTCTGACATCACACAACCTCCCAAGGTTGAAACAAGAAGACATTGAGACACTAGACCATTAACAACCCAGGAAATTGACTCTGTCATAATATAAGTACTTACAAAAAAAAACCCTGGACCAGATAGCTTCCCAGCAGAATTCTACAAAACATATAAGGAAGAGCTGAAACCAATCCTACTGAAAGTATTCCAGGTAATTGAGAAAGACAGAATTCTCTTTGAATCATTTTATGAAGCTAACATCACACTAGTACCCAAACTAAGTAAAGATTCAACAGCAAAAAAAGA
>NW_007216289.1:0-352 GCF_000164805.1 Carlito syrichta
GAGGACTTTCTGACATCACACAACCTCCCAAGGTTGAAACAAGAAGACATTGAGACACTAGACCATTAACAACCCAGGAAATTGACTCTGTCATAATATAAGTACTTACAAAAAAAAACCCTGGACCAGATAGCTTCCCAGCAGAATTCTACAAAACATATAAGGAAGAGCTGAAACCAATCCTACTGAAAGTATTCCAGGTAATTGAGAAAGACAGAATTCTCTTTGAATCATTTTATGAAGCTAACATCACACTAGTACCCAAACTAAGTAAAGATTCAACAGCAAAAAAAGAACTATAGGCCAATATCCTTAATGAACATAGATGCAAAAATTCTCAACAAGATTCTAG
>NW_007216290.1:0-1883 GCF_000164805.1 Carlito syrichta
AATCTACGTATATCCTCCCATATATTTTAAATCATTTCAAGATTGCTTGTGATATCTAATATAATATAAATGTTATGTAAATAGTTGTTATACTGTATTGTTTAGGGAATAAGAACCAAAAATAGTCTGTACATGTTCAGTACAGCATAGTTATCCTTATTTCTCTTCTAAACATTTTTGATTCATGGTTGATTGAATTTATGGGTGTAGAACTCATGGATACAAAGGGTTGATTATATGTCCTCTCACACCCTTCTGGCCTCCATAGTTTCTGGTGGTAAATCTGTTTTTAATCTTATTGAAGAGCCATTGAACATAAGAATTTGCTTCTCCCTTGCTGTTTTCAAGATTCTTTATCTTCGTTTTTTTGACAACTTGATTATAATGTGTCTTGGTGAGGATCTCTTTGAGCTAATCCTACTTGAAGTTCACTTAGCTTTTTGGATGTGTATATTCATTTGTTTCATAAAATTGGAGGAATTTTTGACAACTATTTTCCCAAATACCCTTCCTTCACCTTTCCCTCTCTCATACACCTTTATGCATATATTAGTATACTTGAAAGTGTTCCACAGGTATTTGGGCTAGGTTCATTTTCCTTCATCTTTTTGCTTTCTGCTCCCCAAACTGAATAATTTCATTTGACCTACCTTTAAGTTCACCAGGTTTCTTTATCGCTCCTGATCACATCTGCTATTGCATCCATCTAGTGAATTTTTAACTTCAGTTATTGTACTTTTCAGAGAATTTCTACTTGGTTCCTTCTTATAATTTCTATCTCTTTACCCATATTCTCTATTTATCAAGACATCATTTTCTTGATGTCCTTTCATTTTCTGAGAGAGTTGAATTAGTCTTTGTCTAGTAAGTACAACATCTGTGCATTCTTAGGGACAGTTTCTGTTAATTTGTGTGTGTGTAAGTGAGCCATACGTACTTCTTTACATGTCTCTTAATTTTTTCTTGGAAACTGACTATTAAAAAATTGGTGGGGGGTAAAAACTGTATTTGTCATGGTTTCTTAATTCTTTGTTCCTTTAGTGTAATGCTCTGAGATTTTTGATATTATAATGTAGTAACTCCAGAAATCAGTTTCTCCCTCCTCTTCAGTGTTTGCTGCTGTTGTTGCTTGTTGTGGGCTGTAGCCATCTATCTGCTTAGTCACTTTTTCAAACAATTTTTCAAAGACTGTACTTTTTTTTTTAGTCATTGAAGTCTTCATTTTGTTATTTTAGTGGTTAGCTAGTGACCAAATTTAGAATTTCTTAGTTTGAGACCAAAGAAGTTGAGAAAGAAAGAAAGAAAAAATAATAAGAAAATGAAAAAGCAAAAAGGAGAAGGCAAAGAAAGAGAAGGAGGAGGATGGGGAGGAAGAGAAGGAAAAGAAAAAATTCTCCAGGTCTTTGCAGATTGGGTCTGTGTTGTGTCACTTCCTTCTATGCTTAACCAGGCAGTTTGTAGCTCTGCCTTAGCTTTCACTTTCTGCTTATGCTGAGCCCCCAAATCAACCAGAGATGAAAGCTTAGTCACTTATAGTCTTATTGTGCATGGGTCCTGCCCTAAGTGTGCTTTCTGGGCTCTCTAGTATACCCAGGAGCTTTTCAAAACCCTTATTTCCCCAAAATATCACTCCCCAACTTTTCTTTTCAGTCTTCCAGTGTGTCAATTGTTTGCCCCGACTGTTATTTCTCCAGGCAGCAATGGCGTATTCTTTTACCCCTTCAATGTTTTCAGGGAATATCCTCTGTGCTCTGCCTTGAGAAGGTTCTGAGATAGGCGAAACAAAAAGAATACCCTTTCATCAGTTATTCGGGGGAAACCCTAGACATTCAAAAGACAAGCGCAATTCCTTGGAAACTGCTCTCAGAAGCTCTGCTCTGCTC
>NW_007216291.1:0-2047 GCF_000164805.1 Carlito syrichta
ATCCATCTAGTGAATTTTTAACTTCAGTTATTGTACTTTTCAGAGAATTTCTACTTGGTTCCTTCTTATAATTTCTATCTCTTTACCCATATTCTCTATTTATCAAGACATCATTTTCTTGATGTCCTTTCATTTTCTGAGAGAGTTGAATTAGTCTTTGTCTAGTAAGTACAACATCTGTGCATTCTTAGGGACAGTTTCTGTTAATTTGTGTGTGTGTAAGTGAGCCATACGTACTTCTTTACATGTCTCTTAATTTTTTCTTGGAAACTGACTATTAAAAAATTGGTGGGGGGTAAAAACTGTATTTGTCATGGTTTCTTAATTCTTTGTTCCTTTAGTGTAATGCTCTGAGATTTTTGATATTATAATGTAGTAACTCCAGAAATCAGTTTCTCCCTCCTCTTCAGTGTTTGCTGCTGTTGTTGCTTGTTGTGGGCTGTAGCCATCTATCTGCTTAGTCACTTTTTCAAACAATTTTTCAAAGACTGTACTTTTTTTTTTAGTCATTGAAGTCTTCATTTTGTTATTTTAGTGGTTAGCTAGTGACCAAATTTAGAATTTCTTAGTTTGAGACCAAAGAAGTTGAGAAAGAAAGAAAGAAAAAATAATAAGAAAATGAAAAAGCAAAAAGGAGAAGGCAAAGAAAGAGAAGGAGGAGGATGGGGAGGAAGAGAAGGAAAAGAAAAAATTCTCCAGGTCTTTGCAGATTGGGTCTGTGTTGTGTCGCTTCCTTCTATGCTTAACCAGGCAGTTTGTAGCTCTGCCTTAGCTTTCACTTTCTGCTTATGCTGAGCCCCCAAATCAACCAGAGATGAAAGCTTAGTCACTTATAGTCTTATTGTGCATGGGTCCTGCCCTAAGTGTGCTTTCTGGGCTCTCTAGTATACCCAGGAGCTTTTCAAAACCCTTATTTCCCCAAAATATCACTCCCCAACTTTTCTTTTCAGTCTTCCAGTGTGTCAATTGTTTGCCCCGACTGTTATTTCTCCAGGCAGCAATGGCGTATTCTTTTACCCCTTCAATGTTTTCAGGGAATATCCTCTGTGCTCTGCCTTGAGAAGGTTCTGAGATAGGCGAAACAAAAAGAATACCCTTTCATCAGTTATTCGGGGGAAACCCTAGACATTCAAAAGACAAGCGCAATTCCTTGGAAACTGCTCTCAGAAGCTCTGCTCTGCTCCCTTCAAAACCAGGTACCCCTACCAGAAATTTGATATGCTGTCTTCAAGACTACCTCTGTATTGGGGAAGGGTTTGGAGATAGGGTAACTTAAAATACCACAGAGGTCTCTTACCATATTTAAGTTGCCTTTCTCCTAGTTGGCTGTTGTAAACCTTTAACTGTCTTCCAGAATTCCGATAAGGTTGCTTCTGGCTATTTTTGCCAGGTGTTTCTGGGGATGGATGGACCTCCAGAGTTCCCTACTCTGCCATTTTCACTGATGTCACCTTCCTTTGCCCATTTTTAAAATTGGGTTATTTGTGTTTTTATTATTGAGTTGTAAGAGCTTTTTATATATACTGGATACAAGTCCCTTGTCAGGTATATAACTTAAAAACTTTACCATGAGAATGTATCACTTCTATAATTTAAAATAATACTAATAAAATGAAATAAAGATCTATACTGGGTTGCAAATCTGGTGGTGCACCAAAAAAAAGTTGCTGGAAATAGTCATCCTTTCCATCAGAACGTGTTCTTTTTTCAGTTTTCGTCCCCATCCACCAGTGAACATGGTCTTTCTTCATCCCTCTTTCTGGTAGAGACTGCCCCCTGCTGCGAGTGTTGGCTGGTGAGCTTTTTGGTGAGGAGATAGAGGGCTCTCTGCCCTGGATTGTCTCACGGCTCCTGGAAGGAAACAACTACAATGGTCTACTTCTTCGCCTGGACCCCCAAGGTGGTCTGGGGAAGGTGTGGGGTTCTTGGGGAAACTCTGGAATCTGACCTTAGGCCTGCCTCACCCATCACCCAACCAGCTCCAGCCCCAAACCCAGCCCAGACAGAGAGCCTGACCCTGTGGGAGGGCAGCATTCAGCAGGATCCC
>NW_007216292.1:0-752 GCF_000164805.1 Carlito syrichta
ATTTTTCAAGACTGTACTTTTTTTTTTAGTCATTGAAGTCTTCATTTTGTTATTTTAGTGGTTAGCTAGTGACCAAATTTAGAATTTCTTAGTTTGAGACCAAAGAAGTTGAGAAAGAAAGAAAGAAAAAATAATAAGAAAATGAAAAAGCAAAAAGGAGAAGGCAAAGAAAGAGAAGGAGGAGGATGGGGAGGAAGAGAAGGAAAAGAAAAAATTCTCCAGGTCTTTGCAGATTGGGTCTGTGTTGTGTCACTTCCTTCTATGCTTAACCAGGCAGTTTGTAGCTCTGCCTTAGCTTTCACTTTCTGCTTATGCTGAGCCCCCAAATCAACCAGAGATGAAAGCTTAGTCACTTATAGTCTTATTGTGCATGGGTCCTGCCCTAAGTGTGCTTTCTGGGCTCTCTAGTATACCCAGGAGCTTTTCAAAACCCTTATTTCCCCAAAATATCACTCCCCAACTTTTCTTTTCAGTCTTCCAGTGTGTCAATTGTTTGCCCCGACTGTTATTTCTCCAGGCAGCAATGGCGTATTCTTTTACCCCTTCAATGTTTTCAGGGAATATCCTCTGTGCTCTGCCTTGAGAAGGTTCTGAGATAGGCGAAACAAAAAGAATACCCTTTCATCAGTTATTCGGGGGAAACCCTAGACATTCAAAAGACAAGCGCAATTCCTTGGAAACTGCTCTCAGAAGCTCTGCTCTGCTCTCTTCAAACCAGGTACTCCTACCAGAAATTTGATATGCTGTCTTCA
>NW_007216293.1:0-935 GCF_000164805.1 Carlito syrichta
TAACTTAAAAACTTTACCATGAGAATGTATCACTTCTATAATTTAAAATAATACTAATAAAATGAAATAAAGATCTATACTGGGTTGCAAATCTGGTGGTGCACCAAAAAAAAGTTGCTGGAAATAGTCATCCTTTCCATCAGAACGTGTTCTTTTTTCAGTTTTCGTCCCCATCCACCAGTGAACATGGTCTTTCTTCATCCCTCTTTCTGGTAGAGACTGCCCCCTGCTGCGAGTGTTGGCTGGTGAGCTTTTTGGTGAGGAGATAGAGGGCTCTCTGCCCTGGATTGTCTCACGGCTCCTGGAAGGAAACAACTACAATGGTCTACTTCTTCGCCTGGACCCCCAAGGTGGTCTGGGGAAGGTGTGGGGTTCTTGGGGAAACTCTGGAATCTGACCTTAGGCCTGCCTCACCCATCACCCAACCAGCTCCAGCCCCAAACCCAGCCCAGACAGAGAGCCTGACCCTGTGGGAGGGCAGCATTCAGCAGGATCCCAGGATGCCTAGGCTGCCGAAGTTTGGAGAATCAAGAGCAAGGTCTGATTCTCCCTTAAGAGGTCTTCAACAGCTTACCAAGCTTTTTCGCTCCAATACCCTTGATTCTCACCAAAACCCATGAGGCAGATATAATTTACAAATGAGAAAAGGGAGGTAGGCCTAATTTAAAGACGAGGAAAGGGAGGATCAGAGAGGGGAAGAGACTTCCCTATTTTCGCATACCGATTGAAAATCAGGCCTCTTGTTTGCACAATCTTATCCATATGTAGAAAATAATAATAATAATTAAATAGTAATTTTAAGAATCCAGACTCTAGAGCCTGGCATGATGGCACGTGCCTATAATCCCAGTTACTAAGGAGGCTGAGGGCAGGTGGATCACTTGAGCCCAGGAGTTCAAGACCAGCCTGGGCAACACAGCGAGACCCCGTCATTA
>NW_007216294.1:0-2047 GCF_000164805.1 Carlito syrichta
CCTAAAGCAATGCAGAGGTCACCCCCTGGTCTTAAGATGTAGGTCTGCTGTTCCACAGAGGCTGACCTGGAGTATTTCTCTGCCCAGGCTTTGGAGTGGCAGCTCAGTTTCTCTACAGACTGCTGTTCCTGGCACAAAATGGATTGGGAATGATAGCTCTCTTCCCAGCAAGTACCATAGTTTCCAGATCTCAGGTCCTGGTGCCAGGGCCTTACAGCTGATTCTGGTGTGGGAGGTGGAAGTAAATCCAGGTTCAGGGTGGCCTCTCCTGCTGTTTCTTTGGGACTCTTCCTCTGGATCCTTTGCTGTGCTCCCTCTGTGGCCCTCACTACCAGTGTCTAGGCTGGTGCTGGGTGGTGGGAATGGTAGCTGCTCCGGCAGCTTCTTCCTAGGAAAAGCTTTGCTGATTTTAGGAAATGGTGCTCAGCTTCTGCTCTCTGGAAAGTGCTTGAGTTCAAGCAGAGCAGCTACAGCACCAGCCGCTTCCCTGGGAGAGTCCTGCACACTTACTCCCAAGTCCCCACTCAGTCAGCCACTCACACGCCCACTTACACGCAGACATACAAGCAAATACATCTATACACTCACTCACACAGGGACTTGCGCTGTCTGACTGGCTACCCCACCATCTTCCCTTTCCTTATTTATGATTTCAAAGAACGAATTTTTTGTGTTATTGATGCTTTTTATGATATTTTTGTCTTTTATATCCTGCAATTGTGATTTTTATCTTGGTGATCTGGATTCTTCTGCCGAAGTTAGGATTTAGGTGATCTTGCCTTTCTAGCTCCCTTATGTGTATAGGCTGTTTCCTTGTGATCTTTCTTTTTTCTTGACGTGCACATGCCATTCTGTGAATTTCCTTCTTAACACTGCTTTCGTAGCATCCCAGAGATACTGATGTGTCTTTGTTTTAATTTGTTTCTGGGCATCTTTTTATTTCTGTCTTGTTTTCCATTTTTGACCAGTAATTTGTTCAGAAGCCTGCTGTTTAGTGTCCATGTCTTTGTGTGTTTTGGGGGGAATCTTGTTGGTAGCAATATTTTTGTTTATTCCACTGTTATCTGAGAATATGCATGATATTATTTAGAGCTTTTGAAATTTGTTCACACTTGATTTATGTCCAATAATGTGATCGACCTTGGAGTATGTTCCACGTGTTGATGAGTAGAATGCATACTTTGTAGATGTTGGGTGAAGTATTCTGTAGGTTCCAAATCTCCTTGTTGGTTTTTTGCCACTATGATCTATCTAAAACTGTTAGTGGAGTATTTAGGCCTTCAACTATGATTGTGTGAGAGTCAATGTCCTCTCTTACTTTACTCAGTGCATGTTTTATGAAGTTTGCTGCTTCTATGTTTGGTGCATATATGTTTAGGATGAATATTTCTTGCTGAATTTTATTGTTATGTAGTATCCTTCTGAACTATTGATAATTTGAAGATTGCTTTGTCTAATATCAAAATAGCTGCACCTGCCCCCTTCTGTTTTCTATTCACCTGAAGGATTGTTTTCCAGCCTCCAACTTTGACTCTGTGGGTGTCCTTTGCAGTGAAATGAGTTTCCTAGAGGCAGCACATTGTTGGACCATGCTTCTTTATCCAGTTTGCTGTTCTATGTCTTTTCAGTGGTACATTTAGACCACTCATGTTCAAATTGATTATTGAAATGTGAAAGTTTGTTCATCATAGGGCTCTTAGGGGTTTGCTTTGTTACCTTTTCACTTTTATATTTATATATGTGTGCTTTCATTTTTGTGAGTTCTCTGTTAACTCTGTGCTTGCCTGTACTTTTATGATAGGTTGATTGGTCCTTTTTTCTCTGCATTCAACACCTTCTTAAGCATCTCCTAAAGGATTGGTCTGGAGGCAGTATATTTTCTTAGGGATTGGGAAGGATTTTTGTTCTCTATCACTGATGAAGCTTAGCTTGACAGGGTAGGAAATTCTTGACTGGAATTGCTTATCTTTAATAACATAAAAAATTGGACCCCAATCCCTTCTTCTTGTAGTGTTTCTACAGATAAGTCTGGAGATTCTAATGGGTC
>NW_007216295.1:0-750 GCF_000164805.1 Carlito syrichta
TTTTTGGATTATACATCTTTTCAGCACAATAATTTTTGGTATTTTAAAGTCTTCTGGTTGCGGAATCAGAATATTTATGTTTCACTGACTGGACTTATTAGAATTAGAGTAGTCTCTGCAGGTTGCCAGTGAATCTGTTCCTATAAAGCACTGAGTCCTCAAAGACATTAATACTATCCTTTAAAATTTTTAATCTTTACTTTAAAGATGTGGGCTACAATGCAGGATTAGGTATACAAATGGTCATTGTACAGGTAAAATTTAGATCTCCCTTTGGTCCCCACTTTGCCTGGTTTGAGATCAGGTACACTTATTGATGAAGTGTGCCCCTCACCTCCCTTGGCAGTTTCCCAGTCCTGCCAATCCCTTTCTTATAGTATGATAATTTTTCAGGGTCTGCTTATGAGTGAGAACATGTGGTACTCAGTTCTTTGTTTCTGTGATAGATCACTGAGTATTATAGACTCTAAATCCATCCAAACTGCTGCAAAGTTCATAATTTTGTCCTTCTTTATGGCTGCCTAATAGTCCATCGTGTATATGCACCACATTTTTTTAATCCAGTTCACTTTTGATGGGAGCACTTTTGGTTCTGTGTTTTCGCTAATGTGAATAATGCAGTGATAAACATGCAATAAACATGCAGGTATCTTTTCCATAGAATGATTTGAGTTTCTCCAGGTATATTCCCAGAAGGGAGATTGCTGGGTCATATGGAAGGTCGATTTTTAGATTTTTTAGGAATCGCCA
>NW_007216296.1:0-750 GCF_000164805.1 Carlito syrichta
TCCACTTTCAGCTGAGACTTGGTCAGGTACAACTGCATGGTAAAGCTAAACTGGAATGATCAAGACTTCATCAATAATAGAAGTCCAAGCTTCTGTAACCTGAGTGGTCCAGTTACCTTTACATATTACAATTAGATCTTTTTTCCCCCTGAAATTGTAGTGCTCATAGGATCCCAAATAAAACTAATAAAATTTCTATCTAGGAAAATGTTCTGCTAGTCTAGACCTCAAATTATCTTTTAAATAAATGTTTTATTAAATGTCTGATCTACAACTCAAAATAACTAGACACACAAGAAAATAAGGCATAATTAATAAAAACCAATGCAAAAATAGCTAAAAGAAACAATAGTACAGAAATTTGAGATACTATAATTATTACACAGACTATCAGATAAGCAGACTTTATATTCTCAGATAAATAGGGGAAACCTTGAAAATATTTACAGAGAGCAAGAAACCACAAAAAGTGAAATTCCAATGTGAAAATGATTATAGAGAGTGCTAAAAGTGGAAAATACAATAAATAAAATCACTAGCTGCAAATCAGACACTACTAAATAAACTCCAAACAATTCAAATCAAACAGAATATGTTCTTTGGCCATAGTACATTAATCTAGACCTTAGTAATAGGAGATAATTAAAAGTCCTCATGTGTGCCAGGCATGGTGGCTCACGCATGTAATCCCAGCACTTTGGGAGGTAGACACTAGAAGATTCTCTGACGTTCAGGGGTTTGAGACCAGCC
>NW_007216297.1:0-2071 GCF_000164805.1 Carlito syrichta
TCTGCTAGTCTAGACCTCAAATTATCTTTTAAATAAATGTTTTATTAAATGTCTGATCTACAACTCAAAATAACTAGACACACAAGAAAATAAGGCATAATTAATAAAAACCAATGCAAAAATAGCTAAAAGAAACAATAGTACAGAAATTTGAGATACTATAATTATTACACAGACTATCAGATAAGCAGACTTTATATTCTCAGATAAATAGGGGAAACCTTGAAAATATTTACAGAGAGCAAGAAACCACAAAAAGTGAAATTCCAATGTGAAAATGATTATAGAGAGTGCTAAAAGTGGAAAATACAATAAATAAAATCACTAGCTGCAAATCAGACACTACTAAATAAACTCCAAACAATTCAAATCAAACAGAATATGTTCTTTGGCCATAGTACATTAATCTAGACCTTAGTAATAGGAGATAATTAAAAGTCCTCATGTGTGCCAGGCATGGTGGCTCACGCATGTAATCCCAGCACTTTGGGAGGTAGACACTAGAAGATTCTCTGACGTTCAGGGGTTTGAGACCAGCCTGGAAACTTGGCAAAATCTCGTCTCAACAATAAATTTAAAAAGAGTAGCTGAGTTTGGTGGCGAAAGCCTGTAGTTCCAGCTACTTGGAAGACTGAGGCAGAAAGGATTGCCTGAGCCCAGCAAGTTGAGGCTGCAGTGACTGTGATCATGCTACTGCACTCCAGCCTGGATGACAGAGACACTAAGTAGAAAAAAAAAGTACTCATATGTGTGGGATCTAAGTTACATAAATCTAAATAATTCATCTAAAATCTAAGAGTATAAAGAGAGAGTAAAGCATTTTTAAGCATGAAGAGTTTCATAAAATTTATGTCTCACATACTCTTTTTTTACTAAGATATGGAAGAATGTACTCCACAAAAATATGCTAGTAAAACAGTTAAGGTTAAATAGCTGAGATTCCAGAAAATGATGCAATTGACTGAATACCGTAACAACAAGGGGTATGATGATTCTGGGGCAGTTTTTTCTGTTGATTTTCCATGTCACTTATGTTTTTCTTTTTGAATGTAAAGTCGTTTAAAGGCTGGAACAGCTGGAATGGTTGGGCCTCTCTTCTTGTGGTCTTTGTTCTGAGTTTCTTCACATTAGGCTGTCTCATGTTTCCCAGAGGACAAAAACAAAAACTGCAATGATTCTAAAGGACTTGGCTAGAAGTAAAACAATGTAATTAGTTTTCACATTCTATTGGTCAACATAAATCCAGGTGCATCCCAGAAGAATGAGGTAGAAAAGTTGACTCAGCCTTCTAATCAAAGAAATAGTAAAGCAAATCACATTGCAAAGATGATAGACAAGAGAGGCATGCTTCCTTGGGGATATTATTGTAAACATCAGACACAAAAATAAAACAAACAAGCAAAAATAGTATTAATAAATGGAGGAAGAATAAGAAAGTGTAAATTAAATAATCATAGTCTACTACCTGGCACCGAACAATATTTTCATAATGATCGTAATAATTTTAATATTATTTAGCAATAGAAAAGAGAGTGTGAGAACTCTGGGGAGAGTAAGTGCTCAGCAGATAAATTATCAACAAAAACTTTATAAAATTATCAAATTTTATTTTTAATAAATTAATGAAAAGCAGCACAGTGTATTATTTTAATTAAGATAAAAGCTCAGATAAATAACATTGGCAAATTGAAAGTCATCGCCTGTGAGGAATGGTTAGTGGGCTTGAAAAAAAAGTCAGGAATTCCTGGTTGTTAGTATAGGCCTTTTGTCCATTTTTGAAAGTTTGTACATAAATAATTATTATTATAGTTTTAAGAGAAATCAAAACCAAACGAAACCCAAAGAAACAAAAATCATTATTAATTTTCTCCTTAAAATATGGATGAGTTGGTCACATTTGACAAATTCTTCTAATACATAGCTAAAATATTTAAGAAGACTCAGAGTAAGACAAAACCTCTTAACATGCAGTAAGCTAGCATTTGAAATTATTCTGTTGTCCCTTGACTGGGTTCTTATGCCCGCTGCATAGAAAAGAACCAAAGTACTGTTTCAGCAATGTTGCAGTATA
>NW_007216298.1:0-766 GCF_000164805.1 Carlito syrichta
AAAAGTGGAAAATACAATAAATAAAATCACTAGCTGCAAATCAGACACTACTAAATAAACTCCAAACAATTCAAATCAAACAGAATATGTTCTTTGGCCATAGTACATTAATCTAGACCTTAGTAATAGGAGATAATTAAAAGTCCTCATGTGTGCCAGGCATGGTGGCTCACGCATGTAATCCCAGCACTTTGGGAGGTAGACACTAGAAGATTCTCTGACGTTCAGGGGTTTGAGACCAGCCTGGAAACTTGGCAAAATCTCGTCTCAACAATAAATTTAAAAAGAGTAGCTGAGTTTGGTGGCGAAAGCCTGTAGTTCCAGCTACTTGGAAGACTGAGGCAGAAAGGATTGCCTGAGCCCAGCAAGTTGAGGCTGCAGTGACTGTGATCATGCTACTGCACTCCAGCCTGGATGACAGAGACACTAAGTAGAAAAAAAAAGTACTCATATGTGTGGGATCTAAGTTACATAAATCTAAATAATTCATCTAAAATCTAAGAGTATAAAGAGAGAGTAAAGCATTTTTAAGCATGAAGAGTTTCATAAAATTTATGTCTCACATACTCTTTTTTTACTAAGATATGGAAGAATGTACTCCACAAAAATATGCTAGTAAAACAGTTAAGGTTAAATAGCTGAGATTCCAGAAAATGATGCAATTGACTGAATACCGTAACAACAAGGGGTATGATGATTCTGGGGCAGTTTTTTCTGTTGATTTTAAAATGTCACTTATGTTTTTCTTTTTGAATGTAAAGTCGTT
>NW_007216299.1:0-776 GCF_000164805.1 Carlito syrichta
CTAGAAGATTCTCTGACGTTGAGGGGTTTGAGACCAGCCTGGAAACTTGGCAAAATCTCGTCTCAACAATAAATTTAAAAAGAGTAGCTGAGTTTGGTGGCGAAAGCCTGTAGTTCCAGCTACTTGGAAGACTGAGGCAGAAAGGATTGCCTGAGCCCAGCAAGTTGAGGCTGCAGTGACTGTGATCATGCTACTGCACTCCAGCCTGGATGACAGAGACACTAAGTAGAAAAAAAAAGTACTCATATGTGTGGGATCTAAGTTACATAAATCTAAATAATTCATCTAAAATCTAAGAGTATAAAGAGAGAGTAAAGCATTTTTAAGCATGAAGAGTTTCATAAAATTTATGTCTCACATACTCTTTTTTTACTAAGATATGGAAGAATGTACTCCACAAAAATATGCTAGTAAAACAGTTAAGGTTAAATAGCTGAGATTCCAGAAAATGATGCAATTGACTGAATACCGTAACAACAAGGGGTATGATGATTCTGGGGCAGTTTTTTCTGTTGATTTTCCATGTCACTTATGTTTTTCTTTTTGAATGTAAAGTCGTTTAAAGGCTGGAACAGCTGGAATGGTTGGGCCTCTCTTCTTGTGGTCTTTGTTCTGAGTTTCTTCACATTAGGCTGTCTCATGTTTCCCAGAGGACAAAAACAAAAACTGCAATGATTCTAAAGGACTTGGCTAGAAGTAAAACAATGTAATTAGTTTTCACATTCTATTGGTCAACATAAATCCAGGTGCATCCCAGAAGAATGAGGTAGAAAAGT
>NW_007216300.1:0-718 GCF_000164805.1 Carlito syrichta
TCATGTTTCCCAGAGGACAAAAACAAAAAGTGCAATGATTTTAAAGGACTTGGCTAGAAGTAAAACAATGTAATTAGTTTTCACATTCTATTGGTCAACATAAATCCAGGTGCATCCCAGAAGAATGAGGTAGAAAAGTTGACTCAGCCTTCTAATCAAAGAAATAGTAAAGCAAATCACATTGCAAAGATGATAGACAAGAGAGGCATGCTTCCTTGGGGATATTATTGTAAACATCAGACACAAAAATAAAACAAACAAGCAAAAATAGTATTAATAAATGGAGGAAGAATAAGAAAGTGTAAATTAAATAATCATAGTCTACTACCTGGCACCGAACAATATTTTCATAATGATCGTAATAATTTTAATATTATTTAGCAATAGAAAAGAGAGTGTGAGAACTCTGGGGAGAGTAAGTGCTCAGCAGATAAATTATCAACAAAAACTTTATAAAATTATCAAATTTTATTTTTAATAAATTAATGAAAAGCAGCACAGTGTATTATTTTAATTAAGATAAAAGCTCAGATAAATAACATTGGCAAATTGAAAGTCATCGCCTGTGAGGAATGGTTAGTGGGCTTGAAAAAAAAGTCAGGAATTCCTGGTTGTTAGTATAGGCCTTTTGTCCATTTTTGAAAGTTTGTACATAAATAATTATTATTATAGTTTTAAGAGAAATCAAAACCAAATGAAACCCAAAGAAACAAAAATC
>NW_007216301.1:0-1403 GCF_000164805.1 Carlito syrichta
CTTGATGCTGGCTGCATGTAATACGGTTCCACAGTACAAGAAGGAAGATTTCAAAAATTAATTGGCCAGTTGGTCAGCAACAATTTTGACTTGGGAGTAAAAACCTTTTTCTCATCTCAGTCTTTCCAACCAGCAAGATTTCAAAACCAGAGTGTTGATAATAAGACATAGCCTAAGGGTAAAGAGCAAGTCCATGGAACAACTCTAACACATAATTTATGTGCTATGAAAGTGATGAGGTGACCTCTAGTGGGTACTTTCTGCAAGGTAATATGTCTTCTTAGTCAAAATGCTGTAAGTCTGGACTAAAAGGTACTGAGGTACCGATGCTCTTTTAAATAGTAAAAACAAATAGATGACTTCTGGGTGCCGAAATTTTCACAGAGAAAGCAGGCTAGGAAAGCTGCTTTGTTGCTAAAAGGCATTCACTTGGTAATGTCTTCTTCAGACACAACCAAGCTGAGAACAACTGGGAGCAGCCCTGGACCCACTGAACTATAGCTTGAAGCAAAGTTTTTCCTGCCTATATGCAGAGCCCTAAGAAAAAAAAATGTTTTTTGTTCTAATCCACTTAGAACTGAATGGTTTCTTAAGGTCAGTAATAGCTGGCAGATCCAAAGTCCGTTTCATATGCTTGGAAGCTGATGTGAGGTTTTATACCCATTTTGAAGGAAATTTAAACTCAATACACATCACAGATGCAGTCCTGCAGGCATTGCATATCTTCCTCCTCTAATTGCAAAATGAATACTTAGTATTCATTGACTTTATATAGAGCCTAAGAACAACGGAATTTTAGAATATGGGGTATATATGACCCAAGTCTTCATGCTGTTGAAACATCTGAAGTACATGCTCCATTCCTTGTATAGTCTATGTTAAAATGTGAGCAGTGAGTTTGGAAATGTGTGATGTAAATAAAAATATTCTGCTATGGCCAATTATATAGCTGATAGCTCACAATCTTGACATAATATTTAATTTTATTTTCATAGTAGAAAGAATGTCAATATTTGTATATAAAGCTCTAAATACTATAAAAAGTATGCATATTGAAATAGACAAATATTTATAAATTACAAAAAACTAGATTACAAATTGAGAAGGCAAATCAATTCATAAATGAGCAAAATGATTTTACTGTGTTTTGAAAACTCAGTTACACATAGTATTGGTAGAACAATGCTAATAACTAATAATGTATTAATTTTGTATACTGTTACATTGGTATCAATGGGAACTACATTCTTATGTCTTTAAAATCTTTAATGTGATCTCCATGATAATCACAAAAAAATGTAAACACCATACAAAAAAAAAGAAAATAAGGAGAGAAAGAAAATGGTTCATTATGAAAAATCAACAAAGTAAAACTGAAGAAGTAATGAAGGAAATAAAAGACA
>NW_007216302.1:0-828 GCF_000164805.1 Carlito syrichta
TCTTGACATAATATTTAATTTTATTTTCATAGTAGAAAGAATGTCAATATTTGTATATAAAGCTCTAAATACTATAAAAAGTATGCATATTGAAATAGACAAATATTTATAAATTACAAAAAACTAGATTACAAATTGAGAAGGCAAATCAATTCATAAATGAGCAAAATGATTTTACTGTGTTTTGAAAACTCAGTTACACATAGTATTGGTAGAACAATGCTAATAACTAATAATGTATTAATTTTGTATACTGTTACGTTGGTATCAATGGGAACTACATTCTTATGTCTTTAAAATCTTTAATGTGATCTCCATGATAATCACAAAAAAATGTAAACACCATACAAAAAAAAAGAAAATAAGGAGAGAAAGAAAATGGTTCATTATGAAAAATCAACAAAGTAAAACTGAAGAAGTAATGAAGGAAATAAAAGACAGAAGATATAAGACATACAGAAAACAAACAGAAAAGTGACAGCAGTAAGTTCTTCCTTATTAGTCATCACTTTAAATGCAAATAAATTAAACACTTGAATTTGAAATAAGAGATTGGCTACAGAAAACAAGATCCAACTAGATGTGGTTTATAATGAACTCAGCTTAGAAAGAAAGACAGAAGTAAATTAAAAGTGAAAGGATGGAAAAAATATTCTATGCACATAGTAATCAAAAGTGACTATATTAACATCAGACAAAATAGACTTGAAATCAGAAAAAGATAAATTAATTAGTAGCCATTAATTTAATAATATATAATTAATGTTTATATATTATTTTACTATGTTATCAATATGTTAGCTGGTCTATAATAAAATTCTATTTTGC
>NW_007216303.1:0-5240 GCF_000164805.1 Carlito syrichta
CCAGGCGGGTCTCGAACCTATGGGCTCAGGCAATCCACTCACCTCAGCCTCCCAAAGGCGTGGGATTACAGGCTGAGTCACCGAGCCCAGCTAGCTTACCATTTTCTTGATGTGTATTTGTAGAGATATAAATTTCCCTTTTAGTAATGATTTCATGGCATCCTAGAGGTTTTGGTAAGATGCTTCTTCGTTTTCATGAATATTTTAATTTCTGTTTTGTTTTCTGTGCTGATCCAGGAGTTGCTCAGCATCATGCTGTTTACTGTCTATGTCTTTGTGGGTTTTGGAGGAATTTTGTTGGTGTTGATATTTATTTTTATTCCACTATGTTCTGAGAAGTTGCATGGCAGTATTTCAATCTTATAAAATTTGTTTATGCTTGATTTTTGGCCAAGAATCTGGTTGACCTTGGTGATGCATAGAATGTATATTCCGTGGTTGTTGGGTGGATTGTTCTGTAGTTATCACTTAGGTTCATTTGGTTAAGCATCAAGTTAAGGTTCTGGATCTCCTTGTTGATTTTTTTTTTGCCTTGATGATCTATCTAGGGTTGTTAGTGGGGAATTTAAGTCCCCAGACATGATAGTGTTAGAGTCATATCTTTTTTTAGTTTTAGTAGTTGCTTTACAAAACCTGGTGCTCTTGCATTGGATGCATATATGTTTAGGTTGGATATTTATTTTTTATTTATTTTTATTTATTTATTTTTTGAGTGGGAGTCTCACTCTGTCGCCCAGACTGGAGTGCAGTGGCCGCTTCCAGCCACCACAACCTCGACCTACTGGGCTCCAGCGATCCTTCCACCTCAGCCTTTCAAGTACCTGGAACTACAGGCATGCGCTAACACATCCAGCTAATTTTTGATTTATCATTATGTCATGTTCTTCTATAGCTTTTTTGATAGTTTAACATTTTTGATACTTTAAGCATTTTTATAGTTTAAAGGTAATATACGTGTATGTTTTTATTTTTGCGGTTATGCTGTGTTTTCTGTTGGCTGTGTTTCTTTGTGTTCTTGTGAAATATGTGAGCTTTGTTTCTTTTTTCTTCTGTGCAGAGCATCTTTTTAAGTGTCTCCTGTAGAGCGGATCTGGAAGCAGCATATTCTCTTAGGTATTGAATGTCTGGGAAGAATTTTATTTCTCCACCACTGAGGAAACTTACCTTGGTTGGGTAGGTCATTCTTGGTTCAAATTGTTTATCTTTGAGAGCATTAAAGATTGGAGTCCAATCCCTTCTGACTTGTAGTGTTTAGGCAGATAAGTTCGGTCTGATTGGTCTTCCTTAGTGGGTAGTCTGACCTTTTTCTCTTATTGCCTTCAGGAATTTTTTCTTTTATTCTTATTTTGTGTAGGCAAATTACTATGTGTCTCAGGGTTGGTCTTCTCATAAGATGTCTTGCAGGGGTTTTCTGAGTCACTTGTGCTTGTGTAGTCATCTCTCTGACCAGATGAGGAAAGTTTTATTGAATGATCTCATGGAATATTTGTTCCAAGGTGTTTTCCATTTCTCTTTCTAATTAAAGTATGCCAAATAGATGTAGGTTTGGCTTTTTAACAAAATTGCACATGTCTAGGGGATTTTCTTCTTTCTTAAGTTTTTTTCTATGTTTTTAGTAGAGTGGGTTAATTCCATATTTTCATCTTCCAGCTCTGAGGCACGTTTTTCTACTTGGTCTATTCTGCTTCCTAAGCTTGTCATTTTGTCATTTTTTTGGATGGAGTTCTTTATTTTCGTTATTTCTGAATACACTTCCTTGAGTCTGTCCAACTTCCTTGCAATTTCATTCAGTTCTAGCCCTTACATCTCTTGATTGTTATTCATTCTATCCATGCATTCTATGATCTCTGTAATTACTTTCTGGGTACAGTCATTCTTGGAGATAGCTGTTCTTTCAGACATTGTCTCTTTTTTTGTGAATCTTAGAGTTTGCAGTGCTTTCTTGTTGTTTTTTCCTCACTTATGGCAGTTCTCTTATCTTTCTGTTTAATTCTGTTGCTTAGTGGGAAACAGAGACATAATACTTCTGACTTTTGCTTTACCTTCTGTCCTTCCCTAATCTGAACCTCTGTTTGTTCGATTATGAGATAGGGCAAGGAATGGGACATCGTTTTATCTCTTTAAAAATTTGAGCACTTACTAAGGGGTTCGCAATTGCCTAGAATATTTTCAGCAAAATTGGCATCAGCTCTTCCTTGTAAGTCTTGTAGAATTTATCTGAGAAGCCATCTGCTCCAGGGATTTTTTTGGCAGGGAGGTTTCTTATAACTGAGTCAATTTTCTTAATTGTTATTTGTCTATTTAGGGTTTCAATTTCTTCTTGTTTCAACTTCAGGAGGTTGTGTGATGCCAGGAAATCCTCCATTTTATCTAGATATTCTAGGTTATTTGCATACAGATGTCCATAGTAATCTTTGGTCATCTTTTGAATTTCTTCAGGGTCAGTTGTAACGTTGCCTGTTTCATTTCTACTTGTGCTTATTTGGACATCCTCTCTCTCTCTCCCTCTCTCTCTCTCTCTCTCTCTCTCTCTCTCTCTCTCTCTTTAGCCAATCTTGCCAGGGGTCTGTAATTCTTATTTATCCTTTCAAATAATCAACTTTTGTCTTGTTGATTCTACTATGATTTTTTTTTCTTCTATATCCTGCCATTGGGACTTTAGTTTATTAATCTGGATTTCTCTACTTACATTAGGATTTAATTTTTCTTGTCTTTCCAGCTCCCTTAGGTGTGATGCTAGACTGTTTACTTGTAATCCCTCTATTTTGTTGATATGAGCATGCAATATTGCATCACTGCTTTCATGGTATCCCATGGGTTTTGACATTGTTTTATTTGTTTCCAGGAATCATTTTATTTCTGTTTTGATTTCCATGTTGATCTAGAAGTCATTCAGCAGTATGTTGTTCAGTTTCTATGTCTTTGTGTGTTATTTGGGGATTCCTGCTGGTGATGATATTTATTTTTCACTGTGATTTGAGAAGATGGTTGGGATTATTTCAACCTTTTGAAGTTTGTTTATGCTTGATTTATGCCTGATGATGTGATCAATCTTGGAGTATGTTCCATGTGCTGATGAGTAGAATGTATACTCTGGTTGTTGGGTGGAGGGCTCTGTAGATGTCTATTAGATCTAATTGGTTGAATGTTGAGTTAAGGTTCCAGATCTTCATGCTGGTTTTTTTGTTTGTTTGTTTTTGTTTTCACCTTGATGGTCCATGTAAGGCTGTTAGTGGGGTAGTATTGTCTCTGTCTATGTCCTCTCTTAGTTTATGTAGCAATTGTTGTATAAATCTGAATGCTCCTGTGTTAGGTGCTTATATATTTAAGATGGATATTTCTTGCTGGTGGATTGATCCTTTTATCATTATGTAGTGTTCTTTTGTGTTCATTTTAAATTTTATTGGTTTGAAATATGTTTTGTCTGATATAAGAAAATTATCCCCTCCTCTTTTTTTGTTTTCCATTTGCCCAGAAGATCGTTTTTCAGCTCTTTACCTCGAGCCTGTGGGTGTCCTTTGCAATGACATGGGTTTCCTGGAGGTAGCAGAATGTTGGATTGTGTTTTTTTATCCATTTTGCAAGTCTATGCCTTTTTAGTGGCACATTCAATTCATTCCCATTAAAGTTAGTTATCAATATGTAAGGCTTTATCTCTGTCATAAGGATCTTAAGAGGTTGTCTTTTTTTTTAGATTTTTGTGAGTGATCTGTATGCTCTGTTAACTCTGTGCTTGCCTGTGCTTTTGTGATGAGTGGAACTATATTTTTTTCATTTCTGTTCTGAAACTTAAGCATTTCCTAAAGGGCTGGTTGGAGGCGGCATATTCTTTTACGGATTGGATGCCTGGGACAAATTTTAATTCTCCATCACCAATGAAGATTAACTTGGCAGGATAGGAAATTCTTTGTTGGAATTGCTTATCTTTAAGAACATTAAAGATAGGACTCTAGTTCCTTCTAGCTTGTAGGGTTTCTCTGAGAAGTCTGCTGCAATTCTGATGGGTCTTCCCTGGTAAATGATCTGACTCTTCTCTCTCACTGCCTTTAGAATTTTTTCTTACATACTTACCTTGTGGATATGGATTACTATGTCTCTTGGGGATGTTCATCTTATGTAATACCTTGCAGAGGTTCTCTGAATCTCTTGAGTTTGGATGGTTGCCTCTCTAACACAATAGTTGAAATTGTCAGGAATGAAATGGAAGGCTTGTTCCAGGGTGTTTTCAGTTTTCCCTTCTGTTTTAGGGATGCCATTAAATCATACACTTGGTTTCTTTACATAGTCCCACATCTCTTGTAGACTTTGCTCATTGTTCTTGATCCATTTCTCCTTGTTTTTGTCAGACTGGTATAGATCAATATTTTTATCTTCAAGTTTTGATATTCTTTTATCTGCCTGATTGATTCATCTCCCTAGGTGTGTTATTGATCTTTGAAATTCCTGGAGGGAATTCATTTCCAGGATCTTATATTGGACCTTTCTTACATTGACCAGCTCAACTTTTACTTCCTGGATGGCTTTTGTTGCCTGGGTGATCTTTGCTTTCAACTTACCATGATTTTCCTCAACTGTTTTCATCATCCACTGTCTGAATTCTGTGTCTGTAATCAGGGACAGGTCTTTCTGGGGGCTTCCATTTTCCAAGGACTGAGGAGGTGTTTTTGTGCATGATGTCTCTTTAAGGCTTTGAAGATTGCTGGTGTTTTCCTGCTGGTTCTTGCTTATCTGTGAGGAGCAACTTGTACCTAGATATAATCTTGCTGCTCTAGGGCCTTTTCAGCCATTCAAAATAGTTCACACAGGGAGAGAGAGAGGGGCATTTACTACTGCTCCACTACTCTTTCTGGGCACTGCTCAGAACTCAAAGTGACTTTCTGTTACAGAGGTTTTCCTGTGGTCAGGCCAGCCAGACTGCTTTCTGACCCCCACTGTGAACTCTATGCAGGAATCAGGTGGACATCTTGGAAGCCAGGAACACTGCCTGAGTTTTGACACCATTTGCAGCTCATAAATGCTCCTGCCAGGCAATAGGGACTCCAGGTGCCTTTCACAGCTCCCCTTTTTCTGTCAAAGGGTGAGATCAGCACTTAAAAGCAGCAGATTCCCTGTCATGGTGGGACCCAACCTTTGGGTTTGTGAGGCTGGCAGGCAAACCTTCCTGGTCTGGGGAGGGATTAGCCACCAGATGCTGGTGGTGGCACTGAATGAAAGCAAGTGAGCAAGCTTTCCCAGCCTGG
>NW_007216304.1:0-720 GCF_000164805.1 Carlito syrichta
CAGTAGGTCCACTGAAGTAAAATCTCTCACTCTTGGCTTCAAAATATCCTCCTCAAAGAACACCTCTGTTGATGTTTCTCCTCATTCAGTGCCAATAGCCCCCATGATCTTTGGAGGAACTCCCATTGGAAAGGAATTGCTGAGCTATACTCGGCTAGAAAGCCCAGAGTGAGAAGCATACTCCTCATGAAGTGACCATGCAACTCACATAAATTGTCAGAGACAGTGCTCCTCACATATATATTGATGCCTTATGTCTCCTGGAATCCCTTTAGTTGGCAAAGGTCGTATGACTTGTTTGGTCAATAAAAGGTGAGCAAAAGTGAAGTGTGTCACTCACAGGCAGACATAGCTAAGATTCCATGAGCCTCTTCTATTTCTTTATTTTTATTTATTTATGTATTTATGTATTGATTTATTTAGTCTGGGTCTCACTCTTTCACCTAGTCTGGAGTACAGTAGCATGATCATGGCTCACCAGAGCCTCAACTTCCTGGATTCAGGATATCCTTCCACTTCACCTCCCCAGTAGCTGGGACTGCAACCATGTGCCACCAAGCTGAAGAGTGTCCTTCTATGAGGCCTAGGCTGGTTTCAAACTTCTAGGCTCAAGCAATCCTCCTATCTGGGTCTCCCAAAATGTGCAATTACAAGTGTGAGCCACTGTGTCTCGTGAGCTTGCTCTATTTCTTACTTCTTCTGATGTAGTGACTAAGGAGG
>NW_007216305.1:0-811 GCF_000164805.1 Carlito syrichta
ACCTTGTGTAATCTGACCTCCAGTTACCCCCCGGTTTTCATCTTCACTACCCTCCCCCTTACTTGACCCATTCTTACCACACTGGCTTTATGGCCTTTGCATATGCTTTTGCCTGTTTTTGAAACTACCCTATCTCAGTAGCTATGTAGCTCACTCTCTCATCTCCTTTGGATCTTTGACCAAATGCTACCTTCTCGGTTGGATTTTTCCTGACCACCATATATAATATTGCACCCCCCCCTTTAAAGCCAGCATTTCTTCTCCCATTTTCCTGCTTTATTTTTCTAACACTTGTCACCATCTGACATACTTTATTATTTATTCATTTATTAGTTTGTCTATCCCTCGAGCTACAATGTAAGTTTTATTAAAGCGGGAATTTTTGTTTACCTTGCTTGCTACTGATCCACGGGGCCTGAAACAGTACCTGAAATATAGTACTCAGTAAATATTTATTACATTAATAAACAAAATAAAGAAAAAAGAATAACTTGTTATAAGACTGCTATAACTTGTTATAATCCAAGACTGAGGCAGAGATGAAGAAAACGTCTAGTTACTGGAATGCTGCAGCCTTTCCTTTCTCTGCAACTTTGATGTGGAATACTTGGGGACGCACAGCCAGTAGATATAGTCAAAATTCTGGAATCATTGGTTGATTCTGAATATTGAACAGAATCAAGGCTTATATCCGGGTTGTACTGAACTTGACCCAGAGACTCCATTTCTGACTGGTGAAAGTGCACTTTGGGGAGTTACCTTTGAGCACATTTCTGACCTGCACTTTAGTTTTCAAAGGGAAGCTGTGATC
>NW_007216306.1:0-776 GCF_000164805.1 Carlito syrichta
TTCTCGGTTGGATTTTTCCTGACCACCATATATAATATTGCACCCCCCCCTTTAAAGCCAGCATTTCTTCTCCCATTTTCCTGCTTTATTTTTCTAACACTTGTCACCATCTGACATACTTTATTATTTATTCATTTATTAGTTTGTCTATCCCTCGAGCTACAATGTAAGTTTTATTAAAGCGGGAATTTTTGTTTACCTTGCTTGCTACTGATCCACGGGGCCTGAAACAGTACCTGAAATATAGTACTCAGTAAATATTTATTACATTAATAAACAAAATAAAGAAAAAAGAATAACTTGTTATAAGACTGCTATAACTTGTTATAATCCAAGACTGAGGCAGAGATGAAGAAAACGTCTAGTTACTGGAATGCTGCAGCCTTTCCTTTCTCTGCAACTTTGATGTGGAATACTTGGGGACGCACAGCCAGTAGGATATAGTCAAAATTCTGGAATCATTGGTTGATTCTGAATATTGAACAGAATCAAGGCTTATATCCGGGTTGTACTGAACTTGACCCAGAGACTCCATTTCTGAACTGGTGAAAGTGCACTTTGGGGAGTTACCTTTGAGCACATTTCTGACCTGCACTTTAGTTTTCAAAGGGAAGCTGTGATCAGTTTCCTTAGTGAGACTTTGTTAGAAAATAAGTGCCATTTTTATACATTCAAATACCTTGATTTCCAGGTAGATGAATGCCTTTTTCTTGTTGGTAAAGGATAGTGCACAGGTGAAGATATCACCAGGTATATACGCTGCCTGGGCATGTCTG
>NW_007216307.1:0-705 GCF_000164805.1 Carlito syrichta
GTTATAATCCAAGACTGAGGCAGAGATGAAGAAAACGTCTAGTTACTGGAATGCTGCAGCCTTTCCTTTCTCTGCAACTTTGATGTGGAATACTTGGGGACGCACAGCCAGTAGGATATAGTCAAAATTCTGGAATCATTGGTTGATTCTGAATATTGAACAGAATCAAGGCTTATATCCGGGTTGTACTGAACTTGACCCAGAGACTCCATTTCTGAACTGGTGAAAGTGCACTTTGGGGAGTTACCTTTGAGCACATTTCTGACCTGCACTTTAGTTTTCAAAGGGAAGCTGTGATCAGTTTCCTTAGTGAGACTTTGTTAGAAAATAAGTGCCATTTTTATACATTCAAATACCTTGATTTCCAGGTAGATGAATGCCTTTTTCTTGTTGGTAAGGATAGTGCACAGGTGAAGATATCACCAGGTATATACGCTGCCTGGGCATGTCTGTCAGGTTGTTTTCTATTGGTCCCCATTCAGAGCTGTAATGGCGTGGGTCAAGAAGACCTGGTCTGCTCCAAGGGGGTTGTAGAAACCTGGAAACTTGTGGTAGTGGTAACTAGTAATCAACAGTCTTGTCACTGAGGCTAGGGCCATCCAGGCTGAGCACCAGGCCCCTGGTGGGGGAAGGTGTTTTGGGGCAGGGTAGGAGATTGGTAGACCTTCTCCATGGGCACATTTTGCAGGCAAACTGTTAGTGCCT
>NW_007216308.1:0-4256 GCF_000164805.1 Carlito syrichta
CCACTGCCAAGCACATGCAGATTTACTGCTGGTATGAATGTGCTCTCCTGACTCTTGGATGTAGAGCCAGTTCCTCCTGGATAGCAAGGTATATTCCTAGTCCGGGTGCCAGAAGCTGAGAGGTAGAGAAGAAGGAAGCAGGATACAGAAGCCAAGTACAATGGGCTCTGAGTGATGGTAGGATTGTACATTTTCAGCTATAAGAAACATTAAAGTGGTGGCTGAGTTTGAAAAGAGTATAGTGACAGATGGGTGTAGTCCCAGGGAGGAAAGTTTTATGAGAAATGGTTTTCTTGTATGAACCCCTCCTCCTAACCCTCTGGCACACGGGGCTCAGCAAGCATCTGCCTGTCCAGAACCAGTTGGGGCTTCTTAGGTAGCTAGCTTCCTTAGAAGAAAGCTAAACTCTCCAAATTGCTGCCCATGGCAACTCTGGCATGGATTGGAGCTGATGGAAGCCTACTCCCTATTGATTCATGGGATCCAGAGAAACACACCACTCAAAGGGTCACTAGGGTGCTCTTATCATTCAAAGGCAAGACGGCTTCACTTATTCTCTTATCATGTATTACAGATAAACTGGACACTTTATGGAAAGCAGGTATGGTGCTGCTGGGCTGAGCACTCCTGCCTGCAGCAGTCTTTCATGACACAACATAGCCCTGGAATTGTGTGGTAACACATGTGTTAGTGTAAAAAAAGCAAACATTATATCCTAGAGATCTCTGAGGACCTTGCTAAGGAATTTGGACTCTGCTTTGCCAACTCTGGGCAAAGTCTGAGGCATTTGAGCCATAACTCATTTTCTGTAGATACTTATAGAACACTCAACTTAATAGCAACTGAATATTCAGTCTTTCCAAGTGCACATGAAACATTCTTCAGGATCCAACTGAGGTTTGCAAACAGGAGAGTGACATGATAAGATACTTGGGTTTCCTCCCCACCAAAACACTTCATAGACATTGTAAAACACTCAAACACAGAAGCTTAAAATGAAAAGCAAAAGATCACTCTGCGTGACTCCCATTCCTATCCCATTCTCCAGAAACAACGTCTATAAACACATTGTTGAGTAAATGTACAGAGCTTTCTTTATGCATGTACAGACTTGAGAAACATATTTAGTCTTCCCAAACTCTGGAGATGTGCTTATCTGTAAATGGAGGCTATTCATGCATTCAAGAAATATTTATTGAGTGGCTACCTCATACCAGGTAGTGCTGTAAGTCTAGAAATACAACAGAGAGAAAAAAAGACTAACATCCCTGTTCTAAAACAGGGTATAGGAAGTGATTCCAGAATGGTGGAATGAGGTGCTCTGAGGAACCGCTTCTCATTGAAATAATCATAGTGGGTGAAAATTATACATAAAAAGCATTAAAATCTCTGGAAATTATTCTAAGGGCATATAGCAAATAGAAAACATTCATTCAAGAAAATATGTAAATTTTGGTGATAAAAGTGACAGTCGGAGGCATTTGAACCACAACTGATTTTCTGTGGATACTTATAGAACACTCCGCTGAATAACAACTGAGTATACTGTCTTCTCAAGTGCACGTGAAACAGTCGTCAGTACAGACCATATTCTATGCTCCAGGATGAGCCTCGATAGATTTAAAAGGATTGAAATGGTACAGAGTATGTCCTCTGAACACAGTGGAATGAAGCTAGAAATAAATAATAGCAGGGAATTTGGGAAATTCACACATATGTGGGGGGAAAAAAACCCCAAAACAAAACAGTGGGCCAAAAAGGAAATCAGATGATGGCATAGCCAGTCTGACTGCATGAGTCCCTGCGTGTGTTAGTGATTTATGGAGAATTATATGTGTGTTTCTGTGTGTAAGTGGTAGTGTGAGAGGCTGACTTAGTGGGGACTCAAGAGAAGGTGGCCAGGGCCCTCCTGGTGAAGCTGCTGATGCCACAGCTGCTCTGCTTGGACCCTAGCACTTCCCAGAGCTCAGAAGCTGAGTGTCATTTTCTAAAATCAGCAGAGTTTTTATTGGGAAGAACGGCTGAAGTGATTGCTGACTCCAACACCATAGCACTGGTATGAATGCTGGCAGTGAGGGCCGTGGAGGGAATGCAGTGAGGGAGTCTGAGGCAGAGTCCTGAGGAAACAGCATGGAGAAGACACCCTGAACCTGGACTGGGCTCCAGAGACTTGCCACCAGGTCCCAAGATCTGGAGACTGTGGTAACTGCTGGAGAGAGAGAGCTATCGACCCCACTGGTGACAGGAACAGCAGCTGGCAGAGAAACTGACCATGCTTTCTCTGCCTGGGCAGAGAAGTACTCCAGGGCAGTCTCTGCAGAGCTGCATCTTGAGACCAGGTGCTATCTCTGCTGCACTGGAGCTGCTCTTTGTGACTTCAGAGAACGTTGGCCCCCATTGCACAAGCCCTAGTGGATAACGGCAAATATGGAACCCCAGATGATCCACCTTCCACCCTGAGCCAGTTGCTGGGTGATAGATGCAGAGAAGGAGGCTGGTGAGTGCCTAACAGACTCCTCCCCACTCCTAGCAACAAGAGAAAGAGATCGGGAGGGCAGAACAGAGATAAGAGGTCCCATTCCCCTGCCATGCACTGGATTCCCTGGGAACTGTGACAAAGCTGGGAGAGGAAGAAGGGGGTGAGATTCAGAGAGGCGCTGTGTCAAATTCTTTCAGCCCTCTTCCCTCACACAGGTGTGCAATGGCTACCAATTGCAGGCAGCAGGGTGTGAAGATTCTAACATCTTAATTTCCAACACCAAATAGGGGACGACCGGCAGTAACAGTCCTGCAGTTACAGAAGCCATTACAAGAGGGATCCCCCTGACAAAGCGACATACTAAAGCTGAAAACTCTTTATCGACTTTTTTTTTGGGGGGGGGAGGGATTATTCGTTTGTTTATTTGATTATCTCGCTCGGTTGTTTTGCTTGTTGGTTTTCTCTTTTCTTTCCTGCTTCTATTTCTCTTTGTTTGTTCTTTCCCTGTTTTTTAAATGTTTTGTCTTACTATTTTCTTTTTCTATTTTTCTTTCCTCTTTTTCTCTCTTTGTCCTCCTTTCTCTTCTTTTTTTCTCTATTTTTCCTCTTATGCCTTCTCTTGGGCACGGGGGGGGGGGCTATGCAAGAATACCTACTGCGAGGTCATACTGTGCAAAGATGAAGAGCAAGTCCCAGCTGCCCCAGGTACCAGATAGGAAAAATTATGACCTGCCAAAAGGTTCAGAATCCCTGAAGTCCCTCCCCACCCTAGTAAGTGCTCAAAATTGTAAAGAGACAGCACAATGCCCAAATCCAGCCCTAATTCATAATTGAACAAACCCAGAGCCTTGGCTCAAGGAAGGACAAAGGTAGAGAAAATATCAGAAGTGACTGCTTCGCCATTTTCCACTGAGCAATGGAATTAAAGAGAAAGATAAGAGAACTGCTACAAAAAATAAATACATAAATAAAAACTGCCAGTAACCATCAGAGTCTCACCAAAGAGTCAGTGTTAGAAAGAACAGCTACTGGGGTACAAACAATGGCTATCTCCAAGAGCAACAGTACCCAGAAGGTACTTATGGAGAACAGAGAATCGTTGGATAGAATAAAAAAAATCAAGAAATGCAAGGGCTAAAACTAAATGAAATTTCAAAGGAGTTGGACAGGATCAAGAAAGCATACATAGAAATAACAGAAATACAGAACTCCATCCAAGAAATAAATAACAGACTGACAAGCACCAGAAGCAGAATTGACCAAGCAAAAGAAAGAATCTCAAAGCTGGAAGACCAAAATATGGAATTAACCCAATCTATTAAAAATATAGAAGAAAACTTAAGAAGAAACTCTCCAAAAGATGTACAATTTTATCACGGAACCAAACCTACATCCGATTGGAATACCTGAAATAGAGAGAGAAATGGAAAACAGCTTGGAACAAACATTCCATGAGTTCATTCAAGAAAACTCCCCTCATCTGGCCAGAGAGATGACTATACAAGCCCGAGCAATCCAGAGAACCCCTGCATCTTATGGGAACACCAACCCCTACACACATAGTAATTCACTTACACAAAGTAGGTATAAAAGAAAAAATCCTAAAGGCAACAAGGGAAAAAGGTCAGAATGTCTACCAGGAGAGACCAATCAGAATTGCTGAGGACTTATCTGTGGAAACACAACTGACCAGAAGGAATTGGACCCAAACTTTAATGTTCTCAAAGATAAGCAATTTCAACCAAGAATTTCCTACCCAGCCAAGCTAAGCTTCATC
>NW_007216309.1:0-4020 GCF_000164805.1 Carlito syrichta
CCAGTTGGGGCTTCTTAGGTAGCTAGCTTCCTTAGAAGAAAGCTAAACTCTCCAAATTGCTGCCCATGGCAACTCTGGCATGGATTGGAGCTGATGGAAGCCTACTCCCTATTGATTCATGGGATCCAGAGAAACACACCACTCAAAGGGTCACTAGGGTGCTCTTATCATTCAAAGGCAAGACGGCTTCACTTATTCTCTTATCATGTATTACAGATAAACTGGACACTTTATGGAAAGCAGGTATGGTGCTGCTGGGCTGAGCACTCCTGCCTGCAGCAGTCTTTCATGACACAACATAGCCCTGGAATTGTGTGGTAACACATGTGTTAGTGTAAAAAAAGCAAACATTATATCCTAGAGATCTCTGAGGACCTTGCTAAGGAATTTGGACTCTGCTTTGCCAACTCTGGGCAAAGTCTGAGGCATTTGAGCCATAACTCATTTTCTGTAGATACTTATAGAACACTCAACTTAATAGCAACTGAATATTCAGTCTTTCCAAGTGCACATGAAACATTCTTCAGGATCCAACTGAGGTTTGCAAACAGGAGAGTGACATGATAAGATACTTGGGTTTCCTCCCCACCAAAACACTTCATAGACATTGTAAAACACTCAAACACAGAAGCTTAAAATGAAAAGCAAAAGATCACTCTGCGTGACTCCCATTCCTATCCCATTCTCCAGAAACAACGTCTATAAACACATTGTTGAGTAAATGTACAGAGCTTTCTTTATGCATGTACAGACTTGAGAAACATATTTAGTCTTCCCAAACTCTGGAGATGTGCTTATCTGTAAATGGAGGCTATTCATGCATTCAAGAAATATTTATTGAGTGGCTACCTCATACCAGGTAGTGCTGTAAGTCTAGAAATACAACAGAGAGAAAAAAAGACTAACATCCCTGTTCTAAAACAGGGTATAGGAAGTGATTCCAGAATGGTGGAATGAGGTGCTCTGAGGAACCGCTTCTCATTGAAATAATCATAGTGGGTGAAAATTATACATAAAAAGCATTAAAATCTCTGGAAATTATTCTAAGGGCATATAGCAAATAGAAAACATTCATTCAAGAAAATATGTAAATTTTGGTGATAAAAGTGACAGTCGGAGGCATTTGAACCACAACTGATTTTCTGTGGATACTTATAGAACACTCCGCTGAATAACAACTGAGTATACTGTCTTCTCAAGTGCACGTGAAACAGTCGTCAGTACAGACCATATTCTATGCTCCAGGATGAGCCTCGATAGATTTAAAAGGATTGAAATGGTACAGAGTATGTCCTCTGAACACAGTGGAATGAAGCTAGAAATACATAATAGCAGGGAATTTGGGAAATTCACACATATGTGGGGGGAAAAAAACCCCAAAACAAAACAGTGGGCCAAAAAGGAAATCAGATGATGGCATAGCCAGTCTGACTGCATGAGTCCCTGCGTGTGTTAGTGATTTATGGAGAATTATATGTGTGTTTCTGTGTGTAAGTGGTAGTGTGAGAGGCTGACTTAGTGGGGACTCAAGAGAAGGTGGCCAGGGCCCTCCTGGTGAAGCTGCTGATGCCACAGCTGCTCTGCTTGGACCCTAGCACTTCCCAGAGCTCAGAAGCTGAGTGTCATTTTCTAAAATCAGCAGAGTTTTTATTGGGAAGAACGGCTGAAGTGATTGCTGACTCCAACACCATAGCACTGGTATGAATGCTGGCAGTGAGGGCCGTGGAGGGAATGCAGTGAGGGAGTCTGAGGCAGAGTCCTGAGGAAACAGCATGGAGAAGACACCCTGAACCTGGACTGGGCTCCAGAGACTTGCCACCAGGTCCCAAGATCTGGAGACTGTGGTAACTGCTGGAGAGAGAGAGCTATCGACCCCACTGGTGACAGGAACAGCAGCTGGCAGAGAAACTGACCATGCTTTCTCTGCCTGAGCAGAGAAGTACTCCAGGGCAGTCTCTGCAGAGCTGCATCTTGAGACCAGGTGCTATCTCTGCTGCACTGGAGCTGCTCTTTGTGACTTCAGAGAACGTTGGCCCCCATTGCACAGCCCTAGTGGATACGGCAAATATGGACCCCAGATGATCCACCTTCCACCCTGAGCCAGTTGCTGGGTGATAGATGCAGAGAAGGAGGCTGGTGAGTGCCTAACAGACTCCTCCCCACTCCTAGCAACAAGAGAAAGAGATCGGGAGGGCAGAACAGAGATAAGAGGTCCCATTCCCCTGCCATGCACTGGATTCCCTGGGAACTGTGACAAAGCTGGGAGAGGAAGAAGGGGGTGAGATTCAGAGAGGCGCTGTGTCAAATTCTTTCAGCCCTCTTCCCTCACACAGGTGTGCAATGGCTACCAATTGCAGGCAGCAGGGTGTGAAGATTCTAACATCTTAATTTCCAACACCAAATAGGGGACGACCGGCAGTAACAGTCCTGCAGTTACAGAAGCCATTACAAGAGGGATCCCCCTGACAAAGCGACATACTAAAGCTGAAAACTCTTTATCGACTTTTTTTTTGGGGGGGGGAGGGATTATTCGTTTGTTTATTTGATTATCTCGCTCGGTTGTTTTGCTTGTTGGTTTTCTCTTTTCTTTCCTGCTTCTATTTCTCTTTGTTTGTTCTTTCCCTGTTTTTTAAATGTTTTGTCTTACTATTTTCTTTTTCTATTTTTCTTTCCTCTTTTTCTCTCTTTGTCCTCCTTTCTCTTCTTTTTTTCTCTATTTTTCCTCTTATGCCTTCTCTTGGGCACGGGGGGGGGGGCTATGCAAGAATACCTACTGCGAGGTCATACTGTGCAAAGATGAAGAGCAAGTCCCAGCTGCCCCAGGTACCAGATAGGAAAAATTATGACCTGCCAAAAGGTTCAGAATCCCTGAAGTCCCTCCCCACCCTAGTAAGTGCTCAAAATTGTAAAGAGACAGCACAATGCCCAAATCCAGCCCTAATTCATAATTGAACAAACCCAGAGCCTTGGCTCAAGGAAGGACAAAGGTAGAGAAAATATCAGAAGTGACTGCTTCGCCATTTTCCACTGAGCAATGGAATTAAAGAGAAAGATAAGAGAACTGCTACAAAAAATAAATACATAAATAAAAACTGCCAGTAACCATCAGAGTCTCACCAAAGAGTCAGTGTTAGAAAGAACAGCTACTGGGGTACAAACAATGGCTATCTCCAAGAGCAACAGTACCCAGAAGGTACTTATGGAGAACAGAGAATCGTTGGATAGAATAAAAAAAATCAAGAAATGCAAGGGCTAAAACTAAATGAAATTTCAAAGGAGTTGGACAGGATCAAGAAAGCATACATAGAAATAACAGAAATACAGAACTCCATCCAAGAAATAAATAACAGACTGACAAGCACCAGAAGCAGAATTGACCAAGCAAAAGAAAGAATCTCAAAGCTGGAAGACCAAAATATGGAATTAACCCAATCTATTAAAAATATAGAAGAAAACTTAAGAAGAAACTCTCCAAAAGATGTACAATTTTATCACGGAACCAAACCTACATCCGATTGGAATACCTGAAATAGAGAGAGAAATGGAAAACAGCTTGGAACAAACATTCCATGAGTTCATTCAAGAAAACTCCCCTCATCTGGCCAGAGAGATGACTATACAAGCCCGAGCAATCCAGAGAACCCCTGCATCTTATGGGAACACCAACCCCTACACACATAGTAATTCACTTACACAAAGTAGGTATAAAAGAAAAAATCCTAAAGGCAACAAGGGAAAAAGGTCAGAATGTCTACCAGGAGAGACCAATCAGAATTGCTGAGGACTTATCTGTGGAAACACAACTGACCAGAAGGAATTGGACCCAAACTTTAATGTTCTCAAAGATAAGCAATTTCAACCAAGAATTTCCTACCCAGCCAAGCTAAGCTTCATCAGTGATGGAGAATTAAAATCTTTTCCAGACATCCCTTCTGTAAGAGAAGATGCTGCTTCAAGAACAGCTCTACAGGAGTTGCTTGAAAAGATGCTGTGCAGAGAAGAAAAACAAAACAAAAGAAG
>NW_007216310.1:0-4210 GCF_000164805.1 Carlito syrichta
CCAGTTGGGGCTTCTTAGGTAGCTAGCTTCCTTAGAAGAAAGCTAAACTCTCCAAATTGCTGCCCATGGCAACTCTGGCATGGATTGGAGCTGATGGAAGCCTACTCCCTATTGATTCATGGGATCCAGAGAAACACACCACTCAAAGGGTCACTAGGGTGCTCTTATCATTCAAAGGCAAGACGGCTTCACTTATTCTCTTATCATGTATTACAGATAAACTGGACACTTTATGGAAAGCAGGTATGGTGCTGCTGGGCTGAGCACTCCTGCCTGCAGCAGTCTTTCATGACACAACATAGCCCTGGAATTGTGTGGTAACACATGTGTTAGTGTAAAAAAAGCAAACATTATATCCTAGAGATCTCTGAGGACCTTGCTAAGGAATTTGGACTCTGCTTTGCCAACTCTGGGCAAAGTCTGAGGCATTTGAGCCATAACTCATTTTCTGTAGATACTTATAGAACACTCAACTTAATAGCAACTGAATATTCAGTCTTTCCAAGTGCACATGAAACATTCTTCAGGATCCAACTGAGGTTTGCAAACAGGAGAGTGACATGATAAGATACTTGGGTTTCCTCCCCACCAAAACACTTCATAGACATTGTAAAACACTCAAACACAGAAGCTTAAAATGAAAAGCAAAAGATCACTCTGCGTGACTCCCATTCCTATCCCATTCTCCAGAAACAACGTCTATAAACACATTGTTGAGTAAATGTACAGAGCTTTCTTTATGCATGTACAGACTTGAGAAACATATTTAGTCTTCCCAAACTCTGGAGATGTGCTTATCTGTAAATGGAGGCTATTCATGCATTCAAGAAATATTTATTGAGTGGCTACCTCATACCAGGTAGTGCTGTAAGTCTAGAAATACAACAGAGAGAAAAAAAGACTAACATCCCTGTTCTAAAACAGGGTATAGGAAGTGATTCCAGAATGGTGGAATGAGGTGCTCTGAGGAACCGCTTCTCATTGAAATAATCATAGTGGGTGAAAATTATACATAAAAAGCATTAAAATCTCTGGAAATTATTCTAAGGGCATATAGCAAATAGAAAACATTCATTCAAGAAAATATGTAAATTTTGGTGATAAAAGTGACAGTCGGAGGCATTTGAACCACAACTGATTTTCTGTGGATACTTATAGAACACTCCGCTGAATAACAACTGAGTATACTGTCTTCTCAAGTGCACGTGAAACAGTCGTCAGTACAGACCATATTCTATGCTCCAGGATGAGCCTCGATAGATTTAAAAGGATTGAAATGGTACAGAGTATGTCCTCTGAACACAGTGGAATGAAGCTAGAAATAAATAATAGCAGGGAATTTGAGAAATTCACACATATGTGGGGGGAAAAAAACCCCAAAACAAAACAGTGGGCCAAAAAGGAAATCAGATGATGGCATAGCCAGTCTGACTGCATGAGTCCCTGCGTGTGTTAGTGATTTATGGAGAATTATATGTGTGTTTCTGTGTGTAAGTGGTAGTGTGAGAGGCTGACTTAGTGGGGACTCAAGAGAAGGTGGCCAGGGCCCTCCTGGTGAAGCTGCTGATGCCACAGCTGCTCTGCTTGGACCCTAGCACTTCCCAGAGCTCAGAAGCTGAGTGTCATTTTCTAAATCAGCAGAGTTTTTATTGGGAGACGGCTGAGTGATTGCTGACTCCAACACCATAGCACTGGTATGAATGCTGGCAGTGAGGGCCGTGGAGGGAATGCAGTGAGGGAGTCTGAGGCAGAGTCCTGAGGAAACAGCATGGAGAAGACACCCTGAACCTGGACTGGGCTCCAGAGACTTGCCACCAGGTCCCAAGATCTGGAGACTGTGGTAACTGCTGGAGAGAGAGAGCTATCGACCCCACTGGTGACAGGAACAGCAGCTGGCAGAGAAACTGACCATGCTTTCTCTGCCTGGGCAGAGAAGTACTCCAGGGCAGTCTCTGCAGAGCTGCATCTTGAGACCAGGTGCTATCTCTGCTGCACTGGAGCTGCTCTTTGTGACTTCAGAGAACGTTGGCCCCCATTGCACAAGCCCTAGTGGATAACGGCAAATATGGAACCCCAGATGATCCACCTTCCACCCTGAGCCAGTTGCTGGGTGATAGATGCAGAGAAGGAGGCTGGTGAGTGCCTAACAGACTCCTCCCCACTCCTAGCAACAAGAGAAAGAGATCGGGAGGGCAGAACAGAGATAAGAGGTCCCATTCCCCTGCCATGCACTGGATTCCCTGGGAACTGTGACAAAGCTGGGAGAGGAAGAAGGGGGTGAGATTCAGAGAGGCGCTGTGTCAAATTCTTTCAGCCCTCTTCCCTCACACAGGTGTGCAATGGCTACCAATTGCAGGCAGCAGGGTGTGAAGATTCTAACATCTTAATTTCCAACACCAAATAGGGGACGACCGGCAGTAACAGTCCTGCAGTTACAGAAGCCATTACAAGAGGGATCCCCCTGACAAAGCGACATACTAAAGCTGAAAACTCTTTATCGACTTTTTTTTTGGGGGGGGGAGGGATTATTCGTTTGTTTATTTGATTATCTCGCTCGGTTGTTTTGCTTGTTGGTTTTCTCTTTTCTTTCCTGCTTCTATTTCTCTTTGTTTGTTCTTTCCCTGTTTTTTAAATGTTTTGTCTTACTATTTTCTTTTTCTATTTTTCTTTCCTCTTTTTCTCTCTTTGTCCTCCTTTCTCTTCTTTTTTTCTCTATTTTTCCTCTTATGCCTTCTCTTGGGCACGGGGGGGGGGGCTATGCAAGAATACCTACTGCGAGGTCATACTGTGCAAAGATGAAGAGCAAGTCCCAGCTGCCCCAGGTACCAGATAGGAAAAATTATGACCTGCCAAAAGGTTCAGAATCCCTGAAGTCCCTCCCCACCCTAGTAAGTGCTCAAAATTGTAAAGAGACAGCACAATGCCCAAATCCAGCCCTAATTCATAATTGAACAAACCCAGAGCCTTGGCTCAAGGAAGGACAAAGGTAGAGAAAATATCAGAAGTGACTGCTTCGCCATTTTCCACTGAGCAATGGAATTAAAGAGAAAGATAAGAGAACTGCTACAAAAAATAAATACATAAATAAAAACTGCCAGTAACCATCAGAGTCTCACCAAAGAGTCAGTGTTAGAAAGAACAGCTACTGGGGTACAAACAATGGCTATCTCCAAGAGCAACAGTACCCAGAAGGTACTTATGGAGAACAGAGAATCGTTGGATAGAATAAAAAAAATCAAGAAATGCAAGGGCTAAAACTAAATGAAATTTCAAAGGAGTTGGACAGGATCAAGAAAGCATACATAGAAATAACAGAAATACAGAACTCCATCCAAGAAATAAATAACAGACTGACAAGCACCAGAAGCAGAATTGACCAAGCAAAAGAAAGAATCTCAAAGCTGGAAGACCAAAATATGGAATTAACCCAATCTATTAAAAATATAGAAGAAAACTTAAGAAGAAACTCTCCAAAAGATGTACAATTTTATCACGGAACCAAACCTACATCCGATTGGAATACCTGAAATAGAGAGAGAAATGGAAAACAGCTTGGAACAAACATTCCATGAGTTCATTCAAGAAAACTCCCCTCATCTGGCCAGAGAGATGACTATACAAGCCCGAGCAATCCAGAGAACCCCTGCATCTTATGGGAACACCAACCCCTACACACATAGTAATTCACTTACACAAAGTAGGTATAAAAGAAAAAATCCTAAAGGCAACAAGGGAAAAAGGTCAGAATGTCTACCAGGAGAGACCAATCAGAATTGCTGAGGACTTATCTGTGGAAACACAACTGACCAGAAGGAATTGGACCCAAACTTTAATGTTCTCAAAGATAAGCAATTTCAACCAAGAATTTCCTACCCAGCCAAGCTAAGCTTCATCAGTGATGGAGAATTAAAATCTTTTCCAGACATCCCTTCTGTAAGAGAAGATGCTGCTTCAAGAACAGCTCTACAGGAGTTGCTTGAAAAGATGCTGTGCAGAGAAGAAAAACAAAACAAAAGAAAGACCATATACTTCACAAGAAAACAAACACAGAGCTGCAGAACAGAAGCATATGCACAAAATGAAAACACACACATATATGAACACAAAAGTTAAAAAAAAACAAAGACAAAAACAAAAACAGCCGTATAAGAGCATTATATCTGGGACAAACTTTCACACTTCAATAATCAGCCTGAATGTGAGTGGACTC
>NW_007216311.1:0-685 GCF_000164805.1 Carlito syrichta
TTTTTTTTTTTAAAGTAGGACTTCCTGTGCTTTTAATTAAGTCACCTTTAATACACTACTGATTGTTTTGGAATATAACAATAACTGTGATAAATGTCTAATGGTATGGACAAGAGAATAACCCCTTTACTTTTAGGAAACTATCCCTTCATAATAACAAATTGATTCACTGCATATTTGATACGATCTTTTCTGGCAGAAAATGGAGGTTTGCAAAACTCAACAACTAAGCAACATAACATTGCTGAGGTCTGCTGGGTGGCCGCTGTGAATGACGTACTTATTTGCAAAACTTTTTCCACCAGGAGTAGACCTATTGGTAGACCAAGATAGACTGTGGGAATACACCTTCTCCACTACTGGAAAAGCAAAAGAGGGTGAGGTAGAAACAGAGTAGAAAGTAGGAGGAAAAATGAAAAAGGGAAAAAAAACAACAAAGAAGCACTTAACCTTCATCTTCACTATGAAACACAGTATATTCTGACACTAAACACTAAAATATAAGATGACCAAAACATACTTCAAATGAACTTTTAAAAGATGTCAGAGGCCGGGCTTGGTGGCTCAGCCTGTAATCCCAGCACTTCGGGAGGCCGAGATGAGTGAACTGCCTGAGCCCGCGGGTTTGACACCCACCTGGGCAACTTGACGAGACCTCATCTCCACAATAAATCAAAAATTAGCC
>NW_007216312.1:0-2047 GCF_000164805.1 Carlito syrichta
AGTATTGTTGGAGACGATCATTTTCCCTACAGAGGCTTTGAGAGATTAAGAGACTTGCCCACAATTCCATGGAAGAAAGTGGTGGATATCAGTGCAGATCATCAGACTGTTTCAGTCTTGGGCTCTCACCAATGCCTTCTCCGTGTCCCACAGCTTTGTGCCCAAATAAGAAGAGGCATCGTCTGAGCAGAGATGGGATATGAGCTATAGCACAACACTTGTGGGACCCAGGAAGATACTATGGTTTACAGAAAAGTTCTACTGAGTGCCATGATACCAGTATTCACCCCATGCCTCAATGTTGTGCCTGGAGAAGGTAGAACCCAGGGGCCAGGGAAGGGGAGGGAAGACCAGGAGAAGTGCTCCCTCTTGGCTTTCTCACTACAGGAACAACGGGGGTGGGGAGTGCCTACAAAGAGCAAGATACCCTTCCTTTCTCTCAGAAGTGGGTACTCCAAAGACGTATCCATTCACCCTCCCCATGTCCCTGTTCTTTCCCTCCTCTAGGCTCCCTCCACCCCTGTGCTTGGCTTCATTGCCTAATTCTGGCAAGTTTCCCAGGTGGTATGGCAGGCCTTGGCACAGACTCAACCTCAGCAAATACTGTATTAAATGAACGATTGGCTGAATGAATGAATGAGTGGATGAACACTTGAAGGAATGAGCAAAGGAATATCAGCTTGGAGTGTGAAAGGCAGGTTAGCAACCAGGACAATGACCCTCCTGCCTGAGATTTCTGTGCAAAGCTAATTGTCCACTCCTTAGAGATTTAAAGAACAGAAGTTGAAACTAAATATTTTCCCAGGATATCTACACAATTTTTACCATATTCTCATCACAACTGACCTTATATTAAAATAATACCACTTGCAATCACCAAATAGCTGCTTTATATTTGTCCAAGTAATAGTTTCCATGAACTCACAAGATTGCCATGTTAGTATTATTTCCTTTTAATTTGCAAGAGGAAAGACAAATTTGAAATGACTGGTCCATGTAGCACCTAAAAGCATCTGTCATATACCCAGAGACATGGAGAACCACTCTGCAAAGTGTCTTTGGGTAAAGAGCTCAGGCTGGGCCTGGCCGCATGTGTCTGTGACTGAGGAGAGGGGAAAGGAGCAAGGCAGCCCCTGCATGAGCTGACACAGTCCCAAAGAAGCCCTTCCCCCAGATTCCCCAATCACAGCAGCACGGAGTATCTGGAAATCTAGAAATGGGGCCTTTTGGACCTAGGAATGAAATTGTCCTTGCTCCATATAATCTTTGAGGACAGAGACTTCCAGGCCTCATTCTCAGAATTAAACTCTCCACCAGAACCACAGGGCCTTCCACTGTCATGACCCACAGGGGCAGGGACAGTTGGCAAACTAGTGACCAAGGCCTGGCCCAGGGAACCAAGTCTGACCTCTGAGAATTTGTCCATATGCAGAACTGACCCTGTCTCTCTTGCCCTCCCACTACTGAGAGCAGAGGATAGCTGAGCTCTGAGGAAGTTTTCATTTGGTTGTCTCTGCCTCCACCTGCAGCTTCAATGCTCCCAGTCCTCTGGCCTGTCTCCCAGTGTTGATATGACTGGTGCATGGAGCCCAAAACTGAAGGGGCTGCTCTCAGTTGGAGTGAAGCTTAGCTGTGGTCAAAGCAAGTCAAGCAGTGTAGAATACACCTGCTGAGGGAGCAGCATATCTGCATAGTGACAGTTCAGGCTGACCAGACAGCTCTGGCTTTCCTTCAACGTCCCTGAGTAACCCTGGGCAAGTGCTCCCACCCCCACTCCCAAATCTGTCTCCCTAGCAGGGGACTTTGGGACACAGGTACCTGTGAGGACCCTACCAGCTCAATTTTTCTGATCAATGCCCCTGATGGGAGGTAGGGATCAGACTCTCCTCGACTGCCAACAATCATTGGCAGAAATAGGACCCATCCAGTTACAGCCTCTGAGCAAGCCTCTATCCCATGTACCTGAAGGCTGGCCATCTGGTTGAGACACCATGTTCCCATTCCCCTCGTCTCCTACACTCTACTCTGGACTTCCTTGAGGAAGTTT
>NW_007216313.1:0-820 GCF_000164805.1 Carlito syrichta
AGAGGCATCGTCTGAGCAGAGATGGGATATGAGCTATAGCACAACACTTGTGGGACCCAGGAAGATACTATGGTTTACAGAAAAGTTCTACTGAGTGCCATGATACCAGTATTCACCCCATGCCTCAATGTTGTGCCTGGAGAAGGTAGAACCCAGGGGCCAGGGAAGGGGAGGGAAGACCAGGAGAAGTGCTCCCTCTTGGCTTTCTCACTACAGGAACAACGGGGGTGGGGAGTGCCTACAAAGAGCAAGATACCCTTCCTTTCTCTCAGAAGTGGGTACTCCAAAGACGTATCCATTCACCCTCCCCATGTCCCTGTTCTTTCCCTCCTCTAGGCTCCCTCCACCCCTGTGCTTGGCTTCATTGCCTAATTCTGGCAAGTTTCCCAGGTGGTATGGCAGGCCTTGGCACAGACTCAACCTCAGCAAATACTGTATTAAATGAACGATTGGCTGAATGAATGAATGAGTGGATGAACACTTGAAGGAATGAGCAAAGGAATATCAGCTTGGAGTGTGAAAGGCAGGTTAGCAACCAGGACAATGACCCTCCTGCCTGAGATTTCTGTGCAAAGCTAATTGTCCACTCCTTAGAGATTTAAAGAACAGAAGTTGAAACTAAATATTTTCCCAGGATATCTACACAATTTTTACCATATTCTCATCACAACTGACCTTATATTAAAATAATACCACTTGCAATCACCAAATAGCTGCTTTATATTTGTCCAAGTAATAGTTTCCATGAACTCACAAGATTGCCATGTTAGTATTATTTCCTTTTAATTTGCAGAGGAAAGACAAATTTGAAATGACTGGT
>NW_007216314.1:0-1508 GCF_000164805.1 Carlito syrichta
CTGCTTTATATTTGTCCAAGTAATAGTTTCCATGAACTCACAAGATTGCCATGTTAGTATTATTTCCTTTTAATTTGCAAGAGGAAAGACAAATTTGAAATGACTGGTCCATGTAGCACCTAAAAGCATCTGTCATATACCCAGAGACATGGAGAACCACTCTGCAAAGTGTCTTTGGGTAAAGAGCTCAGGCTGGGCCTGGCCGCATGTGTCTGTGACTGAGGAGAGGGGAAAGGAGCAAGGCAGCCCCTGCATGAGCTGACACAGTCCCAAAGAAGCCCTTCCCCCAGATTCCCCAATCACAGCAGCACGGAGTATCTGGAAATCTAGAAATGGGGCCTTTTGGACCTAGGAATGAAATTGTCCTTGCTCCATATAATCTTTGAGGACAGAGACTTCCAGGCCTCATTCTCAGAATTAAACTCTCCACCAGAACCACAGGGCCTTCCACTGTCATGACCCACAGGGGCAGGGACAGTTGGCAAACTAGTGACCAAGGCCTGGCCCAGGGAACCAAGTCTGACCTCTGAGAATTTGTCCATATGCAGAACTGACCCTGTCTCTCTTGCCCTCCCACTACTGAGAGCAGAGGATAGCTGAGCTCTGAGGAAGTTTTCATTTGGTTGTCTCTGCCTCCACCTGCAGCTTCAATGCTCCCAGTCCTCTGGCCTGTCTCCCAGTGTTGATATGACTGGTGCATGGAGCCCAAAACTGAAGGGGCTGCTCTCAGTTGGAGTGAAGCTTAGCTGTGGTCAAAGCAAGTCAAGCAGTGTAGAATACACCTGCTGAGGGAGCAGCATATCTGCATAGTGACAGTTCAGGCTGACCAGACAGCTCTGGCTTTCCTTCAACGTCCCTGAGTAACCCTGGGCAAGTGCTCCCACCCCCACTCCCAAATCTGTCTCCCTAGCAGGGGACTTTGGGACACAGGTACCTGTGAGGACCCTACCAGCTCAATTTTTCTGATCAATGCCCCTGATGGGAGGTAGGGATCAGACTCTCCTCGACTGCCAACAATCATTGGCAGAAATAGGACCCATCCAGTTACAGCCTCTGAGCAAGCCTCTATCCCATGTACCTGAAGGCTGGCCATCTGGTTGAGACACCATGTTCCCATTCCCCTCGTCTCCTACACTCTACTCCGGACTTCCTTGAGGAAGTTTTTCCTCAAACTAAGAAATTCAGGAAATCTCTGGGCTGTCTTCTCCTGGAAAATTTTCAGCAGGGACCGCAGGTATCTGAAGGTCTGAGTTGAGATTCCTTTCACATCCTAGAGGAAACAGAAGTATACCTCTACAGACAGAAACTCCCCTTTTTTCCTTTCTCCCAGCCTCTCACCTGAGAGTATGTGTTGAGCGCCTGGTGCTTATATTGTAAAAGTGAAGTACATGGAAAGTGAGGATCAAAGTGGGGTGAGCAGTGGCTTCACATATTGCTGGAAGTGCAAAGGCTCAGGGTTGGAAGCCCCATGGAAATGTGCATAGCAGGACAGTGGGAACACCTACATC
>NW_007216315.1:0-501 GCF_000164805.1 Carlito syrichta
TAAAAACTAGTTTTTATGGCTAAATGTACTGACAAGAATCTGTAGTATTTTACACTATATGCTTTGCTCACTTTCTGGAGGATCCACAAAAGATAAAGACTGATGACAAGAAAAAAGCTTATGGCAAATGCAGTTCTGATCCAGAGTCAGTTATTCCACAGCACTTGGCGTGGCTTACGAGTCCTTTAGAATTCAAGGCTTTCTCTCAAGAGATTAATAGGGCCTCCATAGCCTGGGGTCTGTTTTAGCATAACTTTAACCCCAAGTGGAAATTTGGCCTGGAACTAAACTAGTCTCCTTAAATTCTTTAAAAATAAGGTAAGTCCATGTCCATTGGAAACCAATAAGACTTTTACTTTCTAAGTATCTCAGTACACCTATCCAAGATTAGACAAGTAGGTCCAACATAAAAGCTTTGGTTCAGCATGCGATAGCCATCGAGTTACCCCAAGTGGAGGAATGTTTTCTCTTTCCTTCTTTTAGAAACTGAATGTTACTTTA
>NW_007216316.1:0-1285 GCF_000164805.1 Carlito syrichta
AGCAGGACTAACATGCCAGACACTGCATAAATGTTTGTGAAAGGCGATTAGTTCCTTCTGGGAAATGGCCTTGTCCTACCCTTCCTTCAACTGCCCTACATCCTTTCCCCCAGTATTCAAAGACCTTTTCCATGACTGCAACCACTCTTTTTTGGCTTTCAGTGCATAGTTCACTCTCCTCCTTGATAGCAAGACACATGTTTAGGCAGATGGCAGGGTGTTTTGTAGGAACCTAATTATTGACTCCTAATCCCAAAGGGTTGTTTTGGGAGCTGCCCCTCAGTCAGTGTATTCTGTGCCAGATCTTGTTCATAAGATTGTTCTGGTTGCTGATAATTCCCTTGCAGACACCCAAGTGCCCACTGAAGATTTCAGATGTAGGTCAATTGAACTAAATAAGTTAAGACCCTCAAAAATCGCTGATTTTAAAGGAAGATATGCCCTCTACACAGACAAGAGTTTCAACAGACCATAAGGTTGTTTACACTACCTTAGCAAGAAAAGCGTGTTTTCACTTCACAAAGATGCCACACACTGGCCACATGGAACACTGGTGCAAACAGTGGGACCACAAACTTAGTATCTCCCAGAAATGGAGGCACCAGAGACGTCTGCTTCCATGGCAACCAAAACCTGCCAAGATCTTGCTTGAGAAAAAGAACATGATCACCCAGGGCACACCTCTGGTCCAACATTTATAGGCTGTGTAGCCTAAGACTCAATTTTCTTTATTCTCCTAGGTGGAGAACCACAGTCATCGGCTGACCTTATTTCCAATTTTCTCACACTTTGGTCATTGACGTCATAAAGGGGATGGGGTGTGGTCCCGCCTCAGAGCTCCTATGACTCCCTGAATGCACATCTTATATGGCGCTGACCTCATTGTACTTGTTTGTTGGCAAGTTCTCTCTTCTACTAACATCAGTTCATTGAGAGTAGGTGTGGTCAGTTCAAGGGTTATCAAGTACCTTTTACAGCGCTTTGCCAGGTGATGGGGACCTAGAAATCAATGTTTCTCAGGCAGACAGATATTTGCCAATACTTTATGGTAAGCTCAAGGACACAGGTTTGTACAAGTTGCCTTGAGCTTGGAGAACCGCTCTTAGTTTTGCCCAAGGGGTCAAATAAATATTCCTTAAATTGGCTCCTGACCCGAATCTTGAAGGATGAGTGGGAATCAGCAAGGAGGGCAGTTTCAGTGGAGGCAGGGCCTGCAGCCAGGGAACCCTGGGTTGCTGAGTGACTGGGTTAAGGAAGCCAAGACAGCGAGTGCAGACGACTCCTT
>NW_007216317.1:0-830 GCF_000164805.1 Carlito syrichta
TGAGTGATTGCCTGAGCCCGCGGGTTCGAGACCCGCCTGGGCAACTTGGCGAGACCTCATCTCTACAATAAATAATAATAAAAAAAAAATCAGCCAGGTGTGGCAGTGCATGCCTGTAATTCCAGCTACTTGGAAGGCTGAGGCGGAAGGATTGCCGGAGCCCAGCAGGTCGAGGCTGTGGTGGCCGGGAGCGGCCACTGCACTCCAGTCTGGGTGACAGAGTGAGAATCCAACTCAACAAAAAAACAAAACAAAAAAAAGTGGCTAAATCAGAATACCAAAGCAGTGTAGACACGACAGAAGTGACTTTAAAAACGGTGATGTGGAACAGCTTGTTGAACCCTACCTTGTGCCTCACAGTGTGCTGGTCAGAGGAAAGCCCTCGGTCTTGGACTTGCGGTCATACATATTGAGTGCCACCGACTAAAAAATGTGTTTCATTTCTGAGGCTCAACAAAAGTCGACTTTCACATCTAAGTCCATTTTGTGAAGATCCCTCAAGAATATGTACAAGTTATTTTAAAGAATGAGGTAGTAGTGGTTCAAGCATTTCAAAAAACAAATGAGGAAATGCTCCCCCCCCCAGATTTTCAATATTGTAAAACATGGAAAAATAGAAAAGAATGTTTCAAATAAGTCTAAAAATAGTCCAAACATGTAATTTATAAAGGATTAACATTTTTAAAAAGATCTTTCCTGTATCTCTTGATCATTCTCATGGAATAAGCTAAGAAAGCCTCTTCTCTCTCTACCTCCCTTTTAAATAATTAATTTCACTGTATACATGTACAGATGTCAGCTAGCTGTCACCTAGAGATGACAGCACCATA
>NW_007216318.1:0-1555 GCF_000164805.1 Carlito syrichta
GAAATAAAACAGAATTATAGAGGGAAGAAGACAACAAAGACAAAAGCCTAGAAATGGGAACAATCTTGGCACTTCTGAAGAACAGGAAAGAAGCCAGGACGGCATGTACACAGTGAGCAAGAAGACAGAGAAAGAGAGTCAGATACAGCACGAGAGAGAAGCAGGGTGGATCACCTCAGTCCTTGGGTACCTCGGAAAGGAGTCTCCGTTGGGTACAGCACAGACTCACCAGAGAACCTTAAACACCAAAATAAACATGATGTATTTCGAAAACCACAGGGGCTGCCATGGAGAACGATGGGAAGAGCGAATTCAGGGAAGCCACATTCCGGACACTGAGCTATGTGGTGAGCTGGGATTGCACCAACACTCTAGCCTGGGTGACAGAGTGAGACTCTGTCTCTGAGCCAGGCCCAGGAGATCCCACGGTGAACAAGCCATCATAGACCCTGACCTCACAGAGGTCTCAGGATAAATAGGGGGCTCTAGGATTCTCTGACTCCTTTGACCCTTGGTCAGACCTCATGGAGCTCGCAGGATAAATAGAGGATTCTGGGATTCTCCAACTCCTTTGACCCTTGGTCAGAGGCAAACGCATGGCAGAGATATAGCTGGTCTCTGAGACAAGATGAGAAAGAGGAGAAATAGCAGTTTCTTCCTTCTCTCCCAGCCCCTTTCGGTCTCAGAGGCTCACCCTCTGCCCAGTGCTCAGGCAGACTTCAGTTTTCCCCTCTTCTAGCTCTCCGTTGTTCAAAGTCCAAACTCAAGATCCATCCAAGAAGTCTTGCCCACCCAGGCACGCAGTGTTCCCTCTTTCCCTCCCTGTCCCAGTCATGGGACAGGCAGGTAGTGGTAGGTGGCCTTATTTTCTTCTGCTTCCCATGAGTTGGTTTTGCTGACCAGCTAGTCTCCTCCCCTAGTAGCCTAGCACAGATTTAGGCATAGAGTACAAGTGGCTTAAATACTCCTGAGATTGATATGTTCGGAAAAGAAGTCTATTTTTCCATTGACTGAAATGAAATGAGACTAGATTGTATTGACTTGCTGGTGGGCATTGCCGGTATTGATGTGGGTGACATTTGACCTTCTAGAAATGTCTCAGATTAAATATGGGCTAGGAAAAAAAGCTAGTAGAAACTATGGATTCCTTATGAATGACTACATCCCCAGCCACGTGCCAAAGTAGCTACAAAGACTATAATGCACTAAGCGTACAAATTTTTCCAATTAAGGACCCTTGCTATTAGGAAGGGGGGTAGCTCTGTTACTGGATTTGTTTACATTTTCTAGTTTCAATGTCTGCCATTCTTACCACCTAAGTCTCCCTCCCCCAAACCCGTGACTATCAATCATGACTAAAGTCCTTTATAAAGGACTGGTTTAGGGGTGACCCAGAGGCATGTGGTGCATTGAAGGTGAACCAGTCCCCGTGACTTCTGGAATTATTTCTGTATGTGATTATGAATATGTGATGAATCATTTCCATTAATTATGAGTATACTGAGCTTATGTACATCCACATGTGTATGTGTGGGGACTGGTATTGCCTATATGC
>NW_007216319.1:0-1493 GCF_000164805.1 Carlito syrichta
CCTTCTCTCCCAGCCCCTTTCGGTCTCAGAGGCTCACCCTCTGCCCAGTGCTCAGGCAGACTTCAGTTTTCCCCTCTTCTAGCTCTCCGTTGTTCAAAGTCCAAACTCAAGATCCATCCAAGAAGTCTTGCCCACCCAGGCACGCAGTGTTCCCTCTTTCCCTCCCTGTCCCAGTCATGGGACAGGCAGGTAGTGGTAGGTGGCCTTATTTTCTTCTGCTTCCCATGAGTTGGTTTTGCTGACCAGCTAGTCTCCTCCCCTAGTAGCCTAGCACAGATTTAGGCATAGAGTACAAGTGGCTTAAATACTCCTGAGATTGATATGTTCGGAAAAGAAGTCTATTTTTCCATTGACTGAAATGAAATGAGACTAGATTGTATTGACTTGCTGGTGGGCATTGCCGGTATTGATGTGGGTGACATTTGACCTTCTAGAAATGTCTCAGATTAAATATGGGCTAGGAAAAAAAGCTAGTAGAAACTATGGATTCCTTATGAATGACTACATCCCCAGCCACGTGCCAAAGTAGCTACAAAGACTATAATGCACTAAGCGTACAAATTTTTCCAATTAAGGACCCTTGCTATTAGGAAGGGGGGTAGCTCTGTTACTGGATTTGTTTACATTTTCTAGTTTCAATGTCTGCCATTCTTACCACCTAAGTCTCCCTCCCCCAAACCCGTGACTATCAATCATGACTAAAGTCCTTTATAAAGGACTGGTTTAGGGGTGACCCAGAGGCATGTGGTGCATTGAAGGTGAACCAGTCCCCGTGACTTCTGGAATTATTTCTGTATGTGATTATGAATATGTGATGAATCATTTCCATTAATTATGAGTATACTGAGCTTATGTACATCCACATGTGTATGTGTGGGGACTGGTATTGCCTATATGCGTGTCAACTCATATGTGTGTACACATACATTCCTGTGTGATTAGTTGTGTGTTCCATATCATTTGAACACGAAATCTAAGTTAAAGTCTCACTAGGGCTACAAAAGATATTGCATAATCTTGAGGGCTTCATTTAAGCCTTTCTGTGAGGAGATCCCATCCTATGAAGTATGGACTTCTGCCAAATCTGTTCACAGACTATGCGCATTTCCCAGGGTGCCTCTACCCTGGATCTGTCCCTCATTCCAACCTGGCTCCTCCCTGTTCTCTTTTCTTACAGCCTCAGCCGAACACAGTGAGCTCTCACCCACTTTTAACTTTCCCTGTATCCACAATAGATGATATTTTTGTTTATTCTTTAATAACTCTTTGTTTAAAACTCTGTGTGTATGTACACACACACATATTTTTTAGAGACATAGTCTCACTCTGCCACCCAGGATGGAGTGTGGTGATGCAATCATAATTTTACTGCAGCCTCAAATTTTTGAGTTCAAGATCCCTTCACCTCAGTCCCCTGAATAGCTGGGACTACGGGTGTGCCCCACCATGCCCAGCTTATTTACTTTTTAAAATTGTAGAGACAGGTTCTCACT
>NW_007216320.1:0-724 GCF_000164805.1 Carlito syrichta
GTTATACACCAATAATAACATTAATTATTTTTAAAAGGGCCAGGCATGGGGACTCATGCCTGTAATCGCAGTGCTTTGGGAGGCTGAGGCAGAAGGACTGCCTAAGTCCAGGAGTTCAAGACCAGACCGGGCAACATAGCAAGACCTGGTCTCAGCCAAAACAACAACAACAACAAAATTAGCCAGGCATGATGGCATACCAATAGTCCTAGCTACTGAGAAGGCTGAGATAGGAGTATCGCTTGAGTCCAGGAATTCGAAGCTACAGTGAGGTGTATGATCATGCCACTGCACTCCAGCCTGGGTGACAGAGCCATACCTTGTCTCTTAAGAAAGAAAAATTAATTTTTTAAAAAAGGCTAATGGGAAAAAAATTTAAACTAGTAGAAAATAGACTTTTATCCAAATAGGTTGTTGCCCCAAGATCAACCAATTTTCAACCTACTAACTCGGCTCACAAAATCTTAGACACATACATGTCTTAGCATCTTTCTATTACATTTTAATAAATGACAGAGACGTTACTCTACAAAAGTTCAATACCATAAAAAATAAACATGCTTTCAAAACTCCAAATTAACTTGTCAAGCTTCATGTTCTGTGAGACCAAGTCTGAAAATGTCTCTGGGTTTTATAAATATTTGTTGAAATATGAAGCAACTTTTATGAGAAACAAGATTTTTAATGAGACAGAAGTGGCGGGGACTAGAGGTGAAGGGGGTGA
>NW_007216321.1:0-2047 GCF_000164805.1 Carlito syrichta
AAACAACAACAACAACAAAATTAGCCAGGCATGATGGCATACCAATAGTCCTAGCTACTGAGAAGGCTGAGATAGGAGTATCGCTTGAGTCCAGGAATTCGAAGCTACAGTGAGGTGTATGATCATGCCACTGCACTCCAGCCTGGGTGACAGAGCCATACCTTGTCTCTTAAGAAAGAAAAATTAATTTTTTAAAAAAGGCTAATGGGAAAAAAATTTAAACTAGTAGAAAATAGACTTTTATCCAAATAGGTTGTTGCCCCAAGATCAACCAATTTTCAACCTACTAACTCGGCTCACAAAATCTTAGACACATACATGTCTTAGCATCTTTCTATTACATTTTAATAAATGACAGAGACGTTACTCTACAAAAGTTCAATACCATAAAAAATAAACATGCTTTCAAAACTCCAAATTAACTTGTCAAGCTTCATGTTCTGTGAGACCAAGTCTGAAAATGTCTCTGGGTTTTATAAATATTTGTTGAAATATGAAGCAACTTTTATGAGAAACAAGATTTTTAATGAGACAGAAGTGGCGGGGACTAGAGGTGAAGGGGGTGAAAACCAAGAAGATTGAGGAGATGAGACAGTTCCAAATCAGCAAGAAGACCCAGGGCTTAAGTTTCCAGTGGCTGCCAGAGCCCTGAAGTGACTCTGGCCCTGGAGGCCAGGAAGTCCAAGCAGAAGCCAGGGATCTGGGAGCGAGATGGTAGTTACATTGTGGAGACTCAAAGACAGAGGCAGAAGAATCCAAAATGCTGACGGATGATGACTATAAGCTACCAAGAGGTTATGAAAGGAGTGATCTGCACTTCCTGGCCCCACACAGGAAACAGTGACTGGGTGTGGGCAGTCGTGGGTACATAAGGAAGTGACTTCAGCTGATCATGGAATAAGAGGATGTAACCTTGGGTGTGCTCTGACCTGCAGCAGAGATGAGCAAGCTGAGCTAATGTGCAGGCTTTTTTTTTTCCTCTATTGGGTGTGAGTTTCTAAATAAATACACATATCATCTATTAGATCCATTCAAATATTTATCATCATTGAACAGGACTTTTGAGGCTTTTGGTTTTAAGTGCCCTAGCTGCCAGTAAGATGGCAGTAATCTAGAACCCGGTTCCTGAGCTCACAGGCACCATCACAGTCCTCTGCATGAGAAGGAAAGTAGGGTACTTGAACTCTAAGAATATCAAGAATTTGCCATATAATCCATTTCCCAGTGATATTCACTAACAAAAGGAAACATTTAAAAAAGAAAATTTTTAAAAAGACAACCTTAACATCACTTACAAAATGTTATTTACTCTCCTAAAGTAGAATGACCTTCCTAACTGTTTGGCTTGGGCGTATCCAAAAATTATATTTGCCTTCCCTAAACACAGTGACAGTGCGTGAATGTTCTGGGGTCAGGAGAACAATACTGAGAAGCAAACTGGAGGCAATGGAGTTAAATGCTTCCAACGAGAATATATGTCATCTCCCAAACTGCCTGACCTTTCCTTGGCTTCTGCCTTGCCAACTTCCCCACTACTCCCATCACCTCCTCTTTCCTGGAGTCATAAAGTACCACTTATACCTTCAACTCTCTGACATCATGATTAGAGAGTCCAGGTAATGAGGTCACTTGAAAAGAACCTGAAAACTTGTCCTGAAATGTTAAAAGTTAGCATATTCTAGATTTCACACACCGCTACCCTCCCTCCACCATCTAAAGCAAGTGAAGGTCCCTTCGAGAGACTTCTCATTTCCCTGTTCCGACCTTAAAGCATCCCTGCCAACTGCAGGGGAATGGTGTTGGTAGATGAGAAATGCACCAGGCTGCTCAGGTATCTGGTAACAAGTTGGGTCTTTTACCTAGGAAGCAACATCATGTTCTCCAGGACTATGAGTATGTATTTCCTGAATGTAAGAGAACTTCAGCAAGCAGAACTCAGTTCTGCAAGGCAGAGCAAACACTTCAGCTACAAAGGGAGAGGAAAACAGCTCCAGGCTACACTCTGATCATTCCCACATGATGCCTGCTTGGAAAGGCTTCCCTGTTG
>NW_007216322.1:0-767 GCF_000164805.1 Carlito syrichta
GGTGACAGAGCCATACCTTGTCTCTTAAGAAAGAAAAATTAATTTTTTAAAAAAGGCTAATGGAAAAAAATTTAAACTAGTAGAAAATAGACTTTTATCCAAATAGGTTGTTGCCCCAAGATCAACCAATTTTCAACCTACTAACTCGGCTCACAAAATCTTAGACACATACATGTCTTAGCATCTTTCTATTACATTTTAATAAATGACAGAGACGTTACTCTACAAAAGTTCAATACCATAAAAAATAAACATGCTTTCAAAACTCCAAATTAACTTGTCAAGCTTCATGTTCTGTGAGACCAAGTCTGAAAATGTCTCTGGGTTTTATAAATATTTGTTGAAATATGAAGCAACTTTTATGAGAAACAAGATTTTTAATGAGACAGAAGTGGCGGGGACTAGAGGTGAAGGGGGTGAAAACCAAGAAGATTGAGGAGATGAGACAGTTCCAAATCAGCAAGAAGACCCAGGGCTTAAGTTTCCAGTGGCTGCCAGAGCCCTGAAGTGACTCTGGCCCTGGAGGCCAGGAAGTCCAAGCAGAAGCCAGGGATCTGGGAGCGAGATGGTAGTTACATTGTGGAGACTCAAAGACAGAGGCAGAAGAATCCAAAATGCTGACGGATGATGACTATAAGCTACCAAGAGGTTATGAAAGGAGTGATCTGCACTTCCTGGCCCCACACAGGAAACAGTGACTGGGTGTGGGCAGTCGTGGGTACATAAGGAAGTGACTTCAGCTGATCATGAATAAGAGGATGTAACCT
>NW_007216323.1:0-718 GCF_000164805.1 Carlito syrichta
TCATCTATTAGATCCATTCAAATATTTATCATCATTGAACAGGACTTTTGAGGCTTTTGGTTTTAAGTGCCCTAGCTGCCAGTAAGATGGCAGTAATCTAGAACCCGGTTCCTGAGCTCACAGGCACCATCACAGTCCTCTGCATGAGAAGGAAAGTAGGGTACTTGAACTCTAAGAATATCAAGAATTTGCCATATAATCCATTTCCCAGTGATATTCACTAACAAAAGGAAACATTTAAAAAAGAAAATTTTTAAAAAGACAACCTTAACATCACTTACAAAATGTTATTTACTCTCCTAAAGTAGAATGACCTTCCTAACTGTTTGGCTTGGGCGTATCCAAAAATTATATTTGCCTTCCCTAAACACAGTGACAGTGCGTGAATGTTCTGGGGTCAGGAGAACAATACTGAGAAGCAAACTGGAGGCAATGGAGTTAAATGCTTCCAACGAGAATATATGTCATCTCCCAAACTGCCTGACCTTTCCTTGGCTTCTGCCTTGCCAACTTCCCCACTACTCCCATCACCTCCTCTTTCCTGGAGTCATAAAGTACCACTTATACCTTCAACTCTCTGACATCATGATTAGAGAGTCCAGGTAATGAGGTCACTTGAAAAGAACCTGAAAACTTGTCCTGAAATGTTAAAAGTTAGCATATTCTAGATTTCACACACCGCTACCCTCCCTCCACCATCTAAAGCAAGTGAAGGTCC
>NW_007216324.1:0-690 GCF_000164805.1 Carlito syrichta
CCCAGGTTGGAGTGCAGTAGCACATTTACGTCCACTGCAGCCTTGACCTGCTGGGTTCAGGTGATCCCTGGGTTCAGGTGATCCTTCTGCCTCAGCCTTCCAAGTAGCTAGAACCACAGGAGTGCACCACCACACCTGGCTAATTTCTTGATTTATTGTAGAGACGAGGTCTCACCAAGTTGCCCAGGCTAGTCTTGAACCCCTGGACTCAGGCAATCCTCTCGCCTTGGCCTCCCAATGTGCAAAGATTATAGGCATGAGCCACTGTGCCCGGCTGGAGTCAGTTTTATAAGAACACTAATCTCATTCATGAGGGTTCCACTCTTATGACCCAGTCACCTTCCAAAGGCCCCACCTGGGGGTTAGGATTTCAGCATATAAATCTTGAGGGGACACAAACATTCAGTCTATCACAGGTGTTTTTCTGGCAATCTTTGGCATTCCTTGGCTTGTAGATACATCGCCCAGGTCTCTGCCTTGATATTCACATGGCATTCTCTCCATGTGTATTTCTGTCTCCAAATTTCCCCTTTTTATAGAGACCTCAGTCATATTGGATTAGGATCCACCTTAATGACCTGACTTTAACTTTATTTATTTATTTGTTTATTTATTTTTGCATTGGAGTCTCACTCTGACACCCAGACTGGAGTGCAGTAGCCGCTCCCGGCCACCGCAGCCTTGACCTGG
>NW_007216325.1:0-706 GCF_000164805.1 Carlito syrichta
CTCCAAATTTCCCCTTTTTATAGAGACTCAGTCATATTGGATTAGGATCCACCTTAATGACCTGACTTTAACTTTATTTATTTATTTGTTTATTTATTTTTGCATTGGAGTCTCACTCTGACACCCAGACTGGAGTGCAGTAGCCGCTCCCGGCCACCGCAGCCTTGACCTGCTAGGCTCCAGCAATCCTTCCGCCTCAGCCTTCCAGGTAGCTGCCACCACACCCGGCTGCTACCACACCCGGCTAATTTTTTGATTTACTGTAGAGATGAAGTCTCGCCAAGTTGCCCAGGCGGGTCTTGAACCCGCGGACTCGGGCAATCCACTCACCTCAGCCTCCCAAAGCGCGGGATTACAGGCTGAGCCACTGAGCCCGGCTGACTTGAATTTTATTAACCCATAAAGACCCTCTCTCCAAATAAAGTCACATTATCAGGTCCTGGATGATAGAACTTTAACGTATTAAATTTGAAGGAACATAATTTTTTTTTAGTTGAAATCTCACTCTGTCACCCAGGCTGGAGTGTAGTGGCATGCTCACAGCCACTGCAACCTCAACCTGCTGGGTTCAGGCGATCCTTCCACTTCAGCCTTCCAAGTAGCTGGAATTACAGGCATGCGCCACCATGCCTGGCTAATTTTTTGATTTTTTTGTTGTAGAGATGAGGTCTCACCAAGTCGCCCAGGCTGGTCTTGAACCTGTGGA
>NW_007216326.1:0-846 GCF_000164805.1 Carlito syrichta
TACATTTTATAAGAAACCAGAAATTTTTGTGTGGAGGTACATTTTGGGTGATTTTTTTTTAGGTTAGCCTGCATTGTGCAAAAGACTTCAAAGAACAGAAAATGAAAATCGCCATAATTTAGTAAAATGATAAAGAGTTATAATATGCAAAACCCTTTACAAACTAAGGACAACTAGCTGGTACTCTTAATTAACTCGTGGATATTTTGGCTTAACCAGTGGTTGAAAAGCACATTCTAAGGAGAAAAGAATTTCTTCCTGCTTAATGATTTGCGTAATGAAAATTAAGAAAAAAAATGTACTCCAAGTGCCATATGCTAAACTAAGAATGATAAGTATCTAGATGCAAGAAACACAAAGCTTTTGCCTTTGTGCTGTATGAGCTATCTGAGACTGAGGATCTCTAATGTAAACGACTAGCTCCCATGTTTCTGATAGAACTTATGGGTGGTCAGACAAGACTTCTTAGGCAGGCAATGAAGCACAATGCTTCATAGAAAATAAGACCTTGTCAAATAGGCAAGAGGAACAACCTGAAAAAGAAGCATCTGTGCAATTGGTTTATCCCCAAGTGAGCATGAACTTTCATTAATAATAGCAACCACTTACGAAGTGCTCTGCTGAGTGCCTTCCAGATGTTAATTCTCACAATAGCCAAAGAAAGTAGATTCTATGATTATTTTCATTTTATAGATGAAAACACTAGAGTTATGGAGTGGTTAAGAAAATTGCCCAAAGCTGCCCAAGAAGTGTCAAAACCTGGACTTAAAACCAGTTTTCTGATTCCAGAGCTTGCTTTGTCACCATATTTCAGGACAAATGGTGTCCTTTGAGTGTTTTGCTTTT
>NW_007216327.1:0-453 GCF_000164805.1 Carlito syrichta
TGCAGTGGCATGCTCCCGGTCACCTCAACCTCACTGGGCTCCAGCGATCCTTCCGCCTCAGCCCTCCGAGTAGCCGTAACTACAGGCGTGTGCTACCATGCCCGGCTGTTTTTAAACTTATTGTAGAGACGAGGTCTCGCCAAGTTGCCCGGGTGGGTCTCGAACCCGTGGGCTGAGGCAGTCCACTCGCCTCGGCCTCCCAAAGTGCTGGAATTACAGGCTGAGTCACCGAGCCTGGCCTCAACCCAGCTTTTTACAAACTCCTTGAAGGAGGGAGTTGCCAGGGGTCAGATTGCCCACTGGAGGTCAAGACCCTCAAGACTTAAAGACATTCCAGTGAGGGTGCAGATATGAAGGTGGCCTGCACAGACAGTTGCCCTGCAAGGGCTGGGAGGTGTGTTTTCCTGAGTGATGGCATGGCACAGTAGAAGAGGGCAGCTCTGGAGTCCCCCA
>NW_007216328.1:0-725 GCF_000164805.1 Carlito syrichta
AACTACAGGCGTGTGCTACCATGCCCGGCTGTTTTTAAACTTATTGTAGAGACGAGGTCTCGCCAAGTTGCCCGGGTGGGTCTCGAACCCGTGGGCTGAGGCAGTCCACTCGCCTCGGCCTCCCAAAGTGCTGGAATTACAGGCTGAGTCACCGAGCCTGGCCTCAACCCAGCTTTTTACAAACTCCTTGAAGGAGGGAGTTGCCAGGGGTCAGATTGCCCACTGGAGGTCAAGACCCTCAAGACTTAAAGACATTCCAGTGAGGGTGCAGATATGAAGGTGGCCTGCACAGACAGTTGCCCTGCAAGGGCTGGGAGGTGTGTTTTCCTGAGTGATGGCATGGCACAGTAGAAGAGGGCAGCTCTGGAGTCCCCCAAGCTTGGGTACAAGTCCTAGCCCTAAGCCTCCCAGCTGCCCATAAGGTCATAAAGTTCCTTTATTTAAAGTTCCTTTAAGGTCATAAAGTTCCTTCAAGAGGCAGTCTCCTCTCCTGAAAAATGAAAGTGACCTCGGGTTTGCAGCAACAGCCACAGAAAGTGGGCCTTCTGTTGACACATGCTGGGCACCTGATAAATGGCAGCTGCTGCTATTGTGGACCTGTTGTGTGTGTCCCGGCCCAAGCAAGGAGGTGCCCATAGATACAAATGGCAGCTTAAATGGGCCATTCTTTAAACGAATAAGTGACAAAAACAGGAGCTTCCCATGTGCCAGGCACTGTCCAAGGG
>NW_007216329.1:0-1214 GCF_000164805.1 Carlito syrichta
CACTCTCACTACTGCTAGTCAACACAGTATTGGAGGTTCTAGATCAGGCCATGAGGCTGCAACAGTGGCCTGGAAAGAATTGAGCACCATGCTGTGGGTGGAGGCTATATCTCTGGTCGAAGTGGATTTGAGAATGTGTGAGCTTTCCTTGGAGTTTCCCAGAAGAAACTTGAATTTGGGAGGGGGACCTGCTACGTACCAGAACTTCATGTGGTCGAGCAGGATGAGGATTCAGACTGTTGTTAACTGGGTGCTAAAAAAAAGTATAAGACCTAAAGAAGAACTTGAACACTTCTAGGTAATATTTGTATGTCTCAGCTTATTGCACTTGCATGAGGATAAACTCTTGTCTTTGTCTTTATTTCCCTCACCAAATTGAGACTAGTGCCTAGACTATAGCAAACACTAAGTATGTGCTGAACAAATGAATGAATGGATGGATAAATAACAACATGAACTCTCCACAGAAATATTATTAAAATTCTTTCATATGATTAGAGGATTTTATGATTTTAGAGCATTTTATAATTGGGGTGATTTCCAAATTCCTCCGCTGGGTATTGCACAGACACTCTCATTCTCTCGGGCAATGAAAGTTACTGACAAAATATTATGGAGGACATCTATGACATCTGATCAGTCCAAAAGGCTGATCTAAGAAGACCAAGTTCAAAACATGACCAGTGCAGTAATTAAGAAATGCAGAGAAAGAGAAATAATTTTATTTAATTAGAATGATTTTCACTGGAAAGAATGTTTCACTGAGGCTTGTTGTGGTCAGTCTTGTAGATATCGTTCTGGTCCCCAGAACAGTGTCTAGAATAAGGGGTCACGAATTTTTCTTTGAATGAATGAGTGATTGTCCTTTAAGTTAATAAGATGAAGATTTGTTGAGCTTCAGCCATCCATCGAAAACTTGTCTCCCCATTGTTTCACGTGTATCTCATAAGGTAAGTCCTTGTGGCAAGAGAGTTTTTCAAAGCTAGCCTCTGATTTGGATGCAGGGCTAGAGGCAGTGGAGAACAAGAAATTTTGTTGAACTATAATTGAGAGAACGAAAGATTAGTATTGAAAATTAGTCCCAAAGCAAAACACATTTATTATGAGTTCAAAAATAATAAAACTACATTAAAAAAGTGAAAAGTAGCCGGACTTGGTGGCTCAGCTTGTAATCCCACGCCTTGGGAGGCTGAGGTGAGTGGATTGCCTGAGCC
>NW_007216330.1:0-706 GCF_000164805.1 Carlito syrichta
AAAAGTAATACACATGTATTATAAAAATTCAAATGTCATCAAACTATGTCAAGTAATAGGTGACATTTCCCTTTTTAAGTCTGCTTTCTTGAGAAGTTACTGTTACTGGCTTGAAATGTATCCTTGGCTTTCCATGGCGGTATATGAAGATTCAATACATTATTTTAATGGCTGGTTACTAATACTTTGTATAAACGATCCACATTTACTTAAACTATCCCTGTTGATGAGCATTTGGATAGTTTTCTTATTTTTCTATTATTAACTGTGCTCCAATGAAACATTCTTACACATACACACTTATATATGTTTGTATGTATGTATATATGCATATATAATATGTATGTATGTATTTATTGAATTGGAGTCTCATTCTGTCATCCAGGCTGGAGTGAGCATGTCCCTGCAGCCTCAACCTGCTGGACTCACGTGATCCTTCCACCTCAGTCTTCCAAGTAGCTGGAACTACAGGTACATGCCATCATGACCGACTAATTTTTTGATTTATTATAGAGACGAGGTCTTGCCAAGTTGTCCAGGCTGGTCTCCAACCCCTGGGCTCAGGCAATCTTCTCATCTTGGCTTTTCAAAGTGCTGGGGTTACAGGCATGAGCCACTGTGCCCTGCCCATACATATTTTTATAGCTGTGTGTGTATTTTTGCAGAATAAATTTTAGAAGTGAAATTGCTGGTTCAATAAGAAATG
>NW_007216331.1:0-1871 GCF_000164805.1 Carlito syrichta
ATTTACTTAAACTATCCCTGTTGATGAGCATTTGGATAGTTTTCTTATTTTTCTATTATTAACTGTGCTCCAATGAAACATTCTTACACATACACACTTATATATGTTTGTATGTATGTATATATGCATATATAATATGTATGTATGTATTTATTGAATTGGAGTCTCATTCTGTCATCCAGGCTGGAGTGAGCATGTCCCTGCAGCCTCAACCTGCTGGACTCACGTGATCCTTCCACCTCAGTCTTCCAAGTAGCTGGAACTACAGGTACATGCCATCATGACCGACTAATTTTTTGATTTATTATAGAGACGAGGTCTTGCCAAGTTGTCCAGGCTGGTCTCCAACCCCTGGGCTCAGGCAATCTTCTCATCTTGGCTTTTCAAAGTGCTGGGGTTACAGGCATGAGCCACTGTGCCCTGCCCATACATATTTTTATAGCTGTGTGTGTATTTCTGCAGAATAAATTTTAGAAGTGAAATTGCTGGTTCAATAAGAAATGAGATAAGGGCAACATCTCTAAGCATAAGGCAGATAGTCCTCAAGTTCTGACTGTTTTCCAGAGAGGGCCTTGTCTTTTCTAGTAGCCACAGCAAAGAAGGAAATCAAATTGTTTATATGATTTACCATGTCCTGAAGGAGAGACTTTGAAAGTAAAATCTGTCACTGGGCAGAACCAGTGGAATAAGCATCATAGAAAAGCAGAACTCAACATTTTGAGAGTGGATCGGACTCCTTTCCTATTTTTCTGGAACATCAGTGGCAGTTTTCTGGAAAGAGCCCGAGCCAAGTGCTGAAGTACAGGTGATTTGTGCTGTCTGCCAGTGGGATAGCTTACATTCTCTTGAAAGACTTCAATATCACACAGGCTTTTTCTGCATATGGAAGGTCTGAGAAGTGTGGAGGTAGGAGAACAAAGGTAGTAGAAGTTAGTCCAACCACTGAGCAAAGCCGGTCATGGGAGATGTGGAGTCTGACTGACTGGTTGCCAAATAATAATGAGGTCTAACCATGGTCAGAGAGTGGGATATGTTTTTTATGTAAATGATAATATTTAACTCTCACCACACCTCCAGTAGGAGGTATTATGCCTATTTTATATATGAGGGACCAGAGGAACAAAGAGTTAAATGACTTGCCTATAATCACACAGCTAGGAAACAGGGAATCTGGGACTCACATCCAGACCTGGCATTTAGAAGGCAGTTAGTAAGTTCTTCTGAATGAGATGCTGAGACTTGCAGATTGGGATAGAGTAGGAACTTTGACAGTGTGATGGGTTTGGAGTAGACTACAGCAACTTGGTAGGGACAGGTAGAGTTCCTTACCTAGTATTCACAGAGTAAGAAAGGTGTCTGTGTCATACCTGTCCAGATACTTGAAGTCTGAAAAGGTACTGCATAAACTCAATGTCACCTGTCAGGACTGAGGGTCCAGTGAAGAGACCAGGCTTACTTTTTCATCAGTTAAAAGAGAGAGTTTGTTCTTTGGTTGACCTTTCCTCCGTGGCCTTGCCCACCTAGATCCTGGAGGGCAAACATTCTGAAGGGCTCATGATTAGATCTCTGGGGATTACTGGGACAACCCCTCTGTGTGTTGACAAGAAAGACCCCATTGCCTTTTGAAATGCTTTAGCTCCTATTGTTGATTTCTTAAGAGTAAGGTATATGCCAAATCATTTTGGGACAATTTACTAAATGCTTACAATTTCCAAAGAAGAGACAAATTTCAAAGATCATTCCCAAAGAGGAGACAATTGTTGCAGGATGGAGCTCTGCTTTCATACTGTGATAAAAGGCACATCCCCTAACTTTTTTTTCTTTTTTTTTTGAGTTGGAGTCTCACTCTGTCGTCCAGACTGGAGTGCAGT
>NW_007216332.1:0-1929 GCF_000164805.1 Carlito syrichta
ATAAGGCTACTAGTCCTAGACACAGACAAGGGGCACCCTGCTCACGTTGCTGTGCTGTAGAAAAGTTCATATGGTCCTCTTACTATACCCAGCCTTCTCAGTAGGGAAACAGTCTAGGGGTCAAGGGAAGATACTCACCTGGAATTCTTGCTCCTGTATCCCACACTTTTCAGGCTTTGCCCTAAAATGTTTACCTACAATTATTCTGTTTATAGAGCTTAAGAAGGTCAAACCTGGGTCAGTTTCTTGATAGCCGACAGCACCACAGGTGTTTATACCCCGAGACCTCATTAGTGACTAAGAGGCAACAGATTCAGACCAGACTTTGCATAGCTGGGACTCTAATCCCATGTGTGTGCATCCCTGGGCCCTGGGAATAGTCAAAATTTAGTCATGTGGAGAAGAGGATGAGAGTAGAGGTTGTGTGTGTGTGCTGGGATTGCCATATCTCTTTGTGTGAATCTCTCAGTGTATGGGGTGGAGACAGATGGGAATGGTAGAGAGACAGACTGCAGCCCAGAGTACAGGAAGCAGCTCTCTCTCTCTCTCTCTCTCTGTCACATTCTGACATAGATTTCCAAAATGTCCTAGAATTTTAAATTAAAAGCCTGCCTTCCAAGTCATATGAGGTATATAACTCACAGTAAAAAGAGATAAGTTATTTAAACTCAATGTATAACTACTAGAATGTTTGATGCCAGATATGTAAATCTTCAATTGTACTCTTTCCTCATTCTATATGAATATTGAGGCCAGGTCTACTCTATGAGCTAACCTTAAATTTTCGACTCAAGCCCATCTTTTTTCAACCCTATCTCTTCTCTTGCAATATACACTTGGAACGTATGTAACTACTAACAATTTCTTAAACATACCATTCTGTTTCTTAATATATGTTTGCATTTGCCTCCGTGAGTAATTTTCTCTTCAAAGTCTGAATGCCCCTTGCCTGAAACCCTGTACTGGCTTGTCCACTAGGACAATTTGCATCGAAGAGGCAGTTTGAACATTGCCTCCTTGGTGAATCTTACCTTTATGTCCCTATTCTCTGACTTTCAGGTGCACTTACATACTTGTTCCTCTATATTCTCAATTAGAAATATTGGCAAAGATGGAACTATATTCAGGGTGTTAGTTACTTGAAGACAGGTGTTATTTTTTAGGCATTTAATCAGAGTCTATTACAGTATTTCATTAGAAGAAAACATTGAAAATATCTGCTGATTGAACAAATCTATAAACTACCCATTAATGTGATGCTAGTATTTTTGAAATTATAAAAAAATAGGCCAAATAAGTATTATAATATGGCTTTGAATACTAAATACAATCTCTCACTTGCTTTAATATTTTTAGCTTGGTGAGTATTTGGGTTTTATATATACAACTCTTATGCATCAGTAGCCATAGAGACATAGAGAATTAAATTACTGAATCCAGAGAGATAAAATTTATAGCAATGAATCAAGAGAAGATTTAGTATTATTTCATCCTTAACCAGATCCCACTGACTAAGAGTTATTTTTCATGTTTAAAAGTTACTTCAGGATTATTGGTGAAGGTAAAAATACATGTTCTTCATTACATTTATGATAGTTTGAAAGACAAAGTACTGAGAGAATGTTGAAAAATGGAGGTTGGGAACATACAATTCAAATGGAATTGAGCAATATTTATTTCATGGCTGCCAAAGTTAATACTTAAAACTTAATAAATTCAAAGAGTGTTGTCTACATTTATTCTACAACCTTATATCATTTCCTGAGAAAAATTGCACGCTTATCACCTTACACTTAACTATTGCAAAATAAATACACAGAGCCTGATCATACAGTCAGTTTACATGCTTTGCAAGTTTACATTACTGGAAAAAAAAAAAGATGCTGCAGTAAAAATAGTGTCAATTTGTTGCTTACACAAAAAAATGAT
>NW_007216333.1:0-774 GCF_000164805.1 Carlito syrichta
AAGAAACTTATGTGCTACTTTGAACAAAGCAGGGGTGCAATATAATGGTAGAAAAATATTCCATGAGATTAGGGAACTCAAGGATAAGATTCTGACTGCAATACTTTGCAGAACCAAAGAAATGTTATCTTTTTATTGTCATTCCTATTTCCCTTTCTATGAATACTAATTCCTCTTTCTTGACAGAAAGCAAATGTCATTGTTTATACCAATAGTAAATTCCTTCTTCCAGTAGCACTCAACTTATCAGATGATGAGTCACACAGAGAATTAATTATTGAACTAATGCTTCCTCTAGCAAAGTTAATAAATTCTGAAAAGTTTTATATGGGTTCAATTTGGGGTCAGTTAAAATAAGAAACTATGAAAGGGTCAAGAAGTATAGATATGCCTCCTCTCACAGAAATTAAATGATAGTGATGAAAGTTTATAGCCCAAGGTAGATATACTATCTGGGTGATATGTTACATAATGTTCACTATGTTATTTCTAGACTTATTTTTATAAAAGATAAATTTTAATTTAATTTGTTCATCTACATATAGAAAATAAAAGAGATACCAGGAGGATATAAAGAATATTGTCCAAAAATACCATTAATATTTCAAAGAAGGGCATACTATGTCAAAAATGCTTATCTGTTCTTTTTTATTGCTTTTTGATTTATTTTCAAAAAACAAAATACAAAAATATTCATAAAAGAGTGGTAAAAGTGCTAACTTATTAAAAGTGAGTATTGGTCCTATATGCACATTATTGACATTATTTTCATAA
>NW_007216334.1:0-821 GCF_000164805.1 Carlito syrichta
TCACACAGAGAATTAATTATTGAACTAATGCTTCCTCTCGCAAAGTTAATAAATTCTGAAAAGTTTTATATGGGTTCAATTTGGGGTCAGTTAAAATAAGAAACTATGAAAGGGTCAAGAAGTATAGACATGCCTCCTCTCACAGAAATTAAATGATAGTGATGAAAGTTTATAGCCCAAGGTAGATATACTATCTGGGTGATATGTTACATAATGTTCACTATGTCATTTCTAGACTTATTTTTATAAAAGATAAATTTTAATTTAATTTGTTCATCTACATATAGAAAATAAAAGAGATACCAGGAGGATATAAAGAATATTGTCCAAAAATACCATTAATATTTCAAATAAGGGCATACTATGTCAAAAATGCTTATCTGTTCTTTTTGATTGCTTTTTGATTTATTTTCAAAAAACAAAATACAAAAATATTCATAAAAGAGTGGTAAAAGTGCTAACTTATTAAAAGTGAGTATTGGTCCTAATAATGCACATTATTGACATTATTTTCATAAATATTAATATCGTTTTTATCAGGTTCATTTGAGAAGTCATTTGTATCACTTTACATTACTGAAAGTTTTGGTCTAGTTATGCCAGTAAAATGAAGCTTTGCAATTATGTTTTTAAGAACAAAACTTTTTTTGGGTAAAATATTTAAGTCAAAATCACAAATGCCTACATATAATTATAATCTAATCCATAAGAATCAGATTTCTGTCAAAAATTCTAAGTAGATTTTATTAATGATTTTTACTATTTTTTACAGTTCAGTAGTTTACAGCTTCTGACACCCTGAGATAGTAATAAATAAAAAG
>NW_007216335.1:0-821 GCF_000164805.1 Carlito syrichta
TAATGCTTCCTCTCGCAAAGTTAATAAATCTGAAAAGTTTATATGGGTCAATTTGGGGTCAGTAAAATAAGAAACTATGAAAGGGTCAAGAAGTATAGACATGCCTCCTCTCACAGAAATTAAATGATAGTGATGAAAGTTTATAGCCCAAGGTAGATATACTATCTGGGTGATATGTTACATAATGTTCACTATGTCATTTCTAGACTTATTTTTATAAAAGATAAATTATAATTTAATTTGTTCATCTACATATAGAAAATAAAAGAGATACCAGGAGGATATAAAGAATATTGTCCAAAAATACCATTAATATTTCAAATAAGGGCATACTATGTCAAAAATGCTTATCTGTTCTTTTTGATTGCTTTTTGATTTATTTTCAAAAAACAAAATACAAAAATATTCATAAAAGAGTGGTAAAAGTGCTAACTTATTAAAAGTGAGTATTGGTCCTAATAATGCACATTATTGACATTATTTTCATAAATATTAATATCGTTTTTATCAGGTTCATTTGAGAAGTCATTTGTATCACTTTACATTACTGAAAGTTTTGGTCTAGTTATGCCAGTAAAATGAAGCTTTGCAATTATGTTTTTAAGAACAAAACTTTTTTTGGGTAAAATATTTAAGTCAAAATCACAAATGCCTACAATATAATTATAATCTAATCCATAAGGAAATCAGATTTCTGTCAAAAATTCTAAGTAGGATTTTTATTAAATGATTTTTTACTATTTTTACAAGTTCAGTAGTTTAACAGCTTCTGACACCCTGAGATAGTAATAAATAAAAAGTTTTGGTAGTTATTTGACAGC
>NW_007216336.1:0-697 GCF_000164805.1 Carlito syrichta
CTCCCCCATCCCACGGCAGTGTTCTCATTGTAGAGATATTTCACTGCCTTAGTTAGGTCAATTCTTAGGGGTTTTTTTGTGTATGTATGTATGGCTACTGGGATTGGGCTTTTTATACAGTTCTTGGTTTGAGCATTGCTAGAGTATATAAACACTACTGATTTTTGTACATTTATTTTATAGTCTGATACTAAGTCGCTTATCATGTCTAGAAGCTTTTTGGAGGAGTCTTTAGGGTTTTCTAGGTATATAATCATGTCACTTGTAAACAAGGGTAGTTCAACTTCCTCATTGCCAATTTGGATACCTTTTTGTTTGTTTGTTTGTTTTGCTGGATTTCTCTTGCTAGGATCTTCAACACTATGTTGAACAATAGTGATGAGACTGGATATCCTTGTCTTGTCCCTGTTCTGAGGTGGAGAGTTTTCAATGATTCCTAGTCAAGTATGATGTTGGAGGATTTGTCATATATGGCTCTTATTGTTTTGTGAAATGTTTCTTCAGTGCCCCATTTGTTGAGAGTTTTTATTGTGAAGGTATGTTGGATCTTGTCAAATGCCTTTTCTGCATCTATTGAGATGATCACGTTGTTCTTAATGTTGCTTCTGTTTAGTAGTAGTCACATTTATTGATTTGTGGGGCAGTGAATAATTCTGCATCACTAGAATAAACCCACTTGGTCATGACTTTTTTTTTT
>NW_007216337.1:0-1202 GCF_000164805.1 Carlito syrichta
TTGCTAGAGTATATAAACACTACTGATTTTTGTACATTTATTTTATAGTCTGATACTAAGTCGCTTATCATGTCTAGAAGCTTTTTGGAGGAGTCTTTAGGGTTTTCTAGGTATATAATCATGTCACTTGTAAACAAGGGTAGTTCAACTTCCTCATTGCCAATTTGGATACCTTTTTGTTTGTTTGTTTGTTTTGCTGGATTTCTCTTGCTAGGATCTTCAACACTATGTTGAACAATAGTGATGAGACTGGATATCCTTGTCTTGTCCCTGTTCTGAGGTGGAGAGTTTTCAATGATTCCTAGTCAAGTATGATGTTGGAGGATTTGTCATATATGGCTCTTATTGTTTTGTGAAATGTTTCTTCAGTGCCCCATTTGTTGAGAGTTTTTATTGTGAAGGTATGTTGGATCTTGTCAAATGCCTTTTCTGCATCTATTGAGATGATCACGTTGTTCTTAATGTTGCTTCTGTTTAGGTAGTAGGTCACATTTATTGATTTGTGGGCAGTGAATAATTCTTGCATCACTAGAATAAAACCCACTTGGTCATGACTTTTTTTTTTCTATGCTGTTGCGTTCAGCTGGCTCGTATTTTATTCAGTATTTTAGTATATACATTCATAAGGGAAATAGGTCTGTCTTTTTTGTTATTGTAGTTTGTTTTTGTTATGCCCTTGTCTCATTTTTTTATCAGTATGATATTAGTTTTATAGAATATGTTAAGGAGTAGTCTTTTCTCAATTTTCTGGAATAGTTTTATTAGGATTGGTGCCAGTTCTTTTTTGCATGTTTGATAATATTTGGCTGTAAATCTGACTGGCCCTGGGTCTTTTACTGTTGGGAGATTTTTTTTATTACTGCTTCATTTTATTGCTCATTATTGATCACTTAGGTTGTCTATTTCCTCCTGGTTTAGTCATGGGATATTGAACATTTGTTTTCAGGAATTTATCTATTTCCCCTAGGTTTTCCAGTTTGTTGCCACAGAGGTGTTCACAGTAGTCCTTGATGATCTTTTTGTTTGTTTGTTTTTGTGGTACCTGCTGTTATGTCACCTCTTTCATTTCTGTTGAATTTATTTGAATTTTTTTTTTCTTTTTGCTTGGTTAGTATAGTTAGCAATCTGTTGATCTTGTTTATTTTTTTTTTAAAAAACAGTTTTTTGATTGATTGATCATTTGTATTTTTTTTTTTTTTTTT
>NW_007216338.1:0-758 GCF_000164805.1 Carlito syrichta
GTATATCCCATTGGGCAGCTCTGGGTCATGGTCCATCTGCTGGCAGAGGGGATGGAATTGCTTGGATTAGTCATGGTGCACCCCTTGGTACTGGGCACACAGCCCTCCCGCTCGCCTCAAAGCTGCCTGGTCAGTTTCATTGTCATTTGTTCCTTCATCATGCTGTCAATAGCTCCATTTACTTCTCTGAACTATAAACACACTTATTGTGTGTCTTATAATGTCAACACAACCTCTGTGTAAACGAGTCTGTAGTTTGTAGTTTCTCTGGACCCTAAGTCACGACAGCTTGTGTCCTCATGGGGTGTGTGTGTGTGTGTGTGGGTGTGTGTGTTTGTATTTTAATCATTAATGTCTGTTCTTTGGGAATATATCTGTGGGAATTCTGCTTGAAGTACTTTCTTCCAGAGAGGATTTGCCCTGCCATCAGGCACTGTTATGTACACAGGACCACTTAAAATTTTTAGCTTGAGTTTTTTTTTTCTTTTTCACTGAGAACACACCTGTGAACAGTTTGAGTTTTTCTTTTTTCTTGTTTTTTTGAGTCAGGGTCTCACTCTGTCACCCAGGCTGGAGTGCATTGGCACCATCATGGCTCGCCTCCTGGGTTTAAGCCATCCTCCCACTCCAGCCTCCCAAGCAGCTGGGACTACAGGCTCATGCCATCACGCCTGGCTAATTTTTTTTTAGTTTTTCTAGATAAGATCTTGCTATGTTGCCTAGACTGGTCTCGAACTCCTGAGCTCAAGCAGTCCTCG
>NW_007216339.1:0-689 GCF_000164805.1 Carlito syrichta
AGCATATGCCATGTCATGGCCAAGGAAAAGATAACGATGGTAGGACTTGGGTGTCAGCAGAAAAGGTGAACAGGAACAGATGGATGGAATTTTTATGCTTGAGATAGACACTACCACAACTGCCTTGAAATGTGAGTTTAAAAAGGAAGGTAGATAGTGGAATTAAGGATGAATCTCATATTCTATATATAGCAAATAGGTGAATTTGCTAGGATGTGAAAGATTTGAGGTAGGACCAGATTGGGGGGGGCAAGAGGATTGGAGTTTTATTTTTGATATATTAGGTTATAACATGCCTATGTAACCAAAAGGAGAGTGATGGAGCTGGCAACTGAAATACAGGATTGCCAAGGAGACACAAGAGGGTAATGACCAAAGCAAACCCAAGAAAGTGTGATACAGAATCCTAGAAAAGGGACCGTGTCTCTGCTGGGTAAGATGAGGCAAATGGAGAGCAGTGTATCTGACAAAAGTGATGTCCACAGGGATGGTAGTTGAAGTCATACTGGAGTGGCTCGAGACATGACAGGAGTGAGGATGGTGAAGGATGCATGTGGAGATGACTCAAAATACTTGTCTGTGAAGGGAAGCTAAGGGGTGTGGCAGTTTTAGGGAGGTAAGTTTTGGTATAGCAGATAGGATCAGTTTTGGTTGCAAGTGATACAAAAGATAATAACAATAGTTTATAC
>NW_007216340.1:0-1290 GCF_000164805.1 Carlito syrichta
GGGGGGGGCAAGAGGATTGGAGTTTTATTTTTGATATATTAGGTTATAACATGCCTATGTAACCAAAAGGAGAGTGATGGAGCTGGCAACTGAAATACAGGATTGCCAAGGAGACACAAGAGGGTAATGACCAAAGCAAACCCAAGAAAGTGTGATACAGAATCCTAGAAAAGGGACCGTGTCTCTGCTGGGTAAGATGAGGCAAATGGAGAGCAGTGTATCTGACAAAAGTGATGTCCACAGGGATGGTAGTTGAAGTCATACTGGAGTGGCTCGAGACATGACAGGAGTGAGGATGGTGAAGGATGCATGTGGAGATGACTCAAAATACTTGTCTGTGAAGGGAAGCTAAGGGGTGTGGCAGTTTTAGGGAGGTAAGTTTTGGTATAGCAGATAGGATCAGTTTTGGTTGCAAGTGATACAAAAGATAATAACAATAGTTTATACTTGATAGATGTCTATTTTCTCCTCATGCTAGAGGTAATAGGGCCAAGGCTACTCTGGTATCTCCCCAAACAACAGGGTACCAGATCTTTCTCCCAGCTACGCCAACATCAACATAGGAGGAAGGGCAGAAAGGCTCAGACTCCCTCACTGAGAATTCTGCTAAGAGGTTGAAATACTGTATCTGTTTACTCGTATGGTCACACCTAGCTGCAAGAAAAGCTGGGGGAATGATGCTCATTCCAGGTGTTCATGGACCCAAATAAAAGCATAAGTTCTTTCAACAAGGAAGAAGAGACAATGGATATTGAAAATCAACTATCATCTTTTGCCGAATAGAGGGTTTGATCTTTGTTTGTCTGAACAAAATTGAAGTGTTTATACAGCTTAGTTTGTATACTGATCTGGTAAAGAAGGAACATTGGATGCAGGAGAGCAATGGAACAAAATCCACAGAATCCTCAAGAAGAATGAGAGCTTAAGATTCAGAATCTAAATAGAGGACCTGGCCTTTGCAAGCTGGAGGCATCTTTCATCAGTTGTAATCAAGAAGAGAAATATAACACAGTGTAGATATGTGAGTTTTGATATTTTATTTTATTTATTTATTTTTTTGAGTTGGAGTCTCACTCTATCACCCAGGCCGGTGCAGTTGCATGCTCATGGTCACCTCAGCCTTGACCTGCAGGGCGCAGGTGATCCTTCTGCCTCAGCCTTCCAAGTAGCTGGAACTACAGGCGTGTGCTTCCATGCCTGGCTAAGTTTTTTGATTTATTGTAGAGATGAGGTCTCGCCAAGTTGCCCAGGCTGGTCTTGAACCCCTGGACTCAGGCAATCCTCTTGCCT
>NW_007216341.1:0-1678 GCF_000164805.1 Carlito syrichta
ATGAACTTGCTGAGAAATGGAATTGACCAAAATCTCTTGCCAAATTAGATGTTTGACCCAAGACAAATCAGGACACTGATTTGGATCTTTTAACGTTTTTCTGCTCAGTGCTCAGATCTTAACATGCCCTCAAAACAATAATTAATGCTGACCAAATTCTGAGAATTTATTTTTAATCCCGATTTTACAGATGAGGAAGCAAATGGGGAAGAAGTTAAATGGCTTATTTAAAGCCCCATCACAAATTAACTGCAAGCTGGAACTCTATGTGAGGCACTCTCGTCTCATGTTTCTAAGTTTATTAATGTCATGATCTGGGGCCGGTGTAACCACTGGAATCCAAACTTGGGGAATATAATTGATCTTCTAGGGTGCTGCTCTGATGAGTGGAGATTTCCCCATTAAAATTTAGGGTCTGGAATGAGACCTGGTTCATGTTAATAAAAATGGAGCTCAGACCTGTGTTTCTGTTCTTTGGGAAGAAGTATCATTCTAGTGTCTCTTAAACTTTAAGATAGTGGAGCTAAAATAATAGATTCAAACAGAAAAATAAAGAGCTCCATATATTCTGATGTTTGTACAAAAAAGTATCATGGTTTATAAATAAATCTGGGGTTAGAATTTCCTTCTTGGAGATGACAGAATTAAGATCAATATCACTTTTTTAGATAATCACACATTCAATTATACGGATGTGGAGTAGCTTATTGTGAATAAAAATGAATGAGTTTCTTAGAGGTATTGGAGATTCACTGAATCTTGCCTTTGGGTAAAGACATTTCTTTCCATTAGAAAGTATAATTATACTGGGTAAAAACTGCCAATTAGCTGATAAGATTATTTTCTTATTCTTTCATATTCCTAGGTTTCCCATCGTAAAATAGCAATTCTATTCTCTAGTAAAGCTGTTGTAAAAATTAAGTGAAATAATCTAAGGCAATTTTTTTTCAGCACAGTGCTTGGCGCATGGCAAGTACAACATAATTATTAATGTTATCATTCTCATCTTCCTCTTTCTTCTCATTACTATTATTAAATAATGATGAAAAGCTGTGTTCTCCAGATGAACAGGAAAGGGGAGTGAGGAAATTTTTTTTACTGGTCATGAGAGCTTTGGCTACCAGATGCAAGATAAGGACATCAATTACTTTAGAAACCAAATGATCCCAACACTGAAAGCCAATAGCTGAATTAGCATTTTCAAGCAATAAAAGCCAGTGTCAGAAAAAGTCTATTTTTTTAGATTAAAAATGGCAAGAATACAATAACAGCCTGTAGCTGAATAATGAATCAATGTGTTCTCAGAGAATAGAAATTAGAATAAAGGCAGACGTGTAAAATTAATATTGATTATTGGTACATCATTAACACAAAAATGTATTTTAAGTGAATGAATAAATGAATTGGTGCATAGATGGTTGGTTCCTAGCCTAAGCACGAGTCTCTGAACATGTCCAGTGTGGTAGATATATAGATTGCCTTCTCATTATCTTCCGACTTCCTTTTAGTGTGTCCTTTTGTATTGCAGAAACTAGGAAGCTAAACCTCACACCTCCTCTCCCTTATAGCGAGGGTGTCAGATGTGGCCAATCCTATGAATTCACATGGGACTTGAATTTGGACTTCATTATACAATGAAGAGAGGAAGAGTGAGAAATATTCATTTTGTTTGTGCAGA
>NW_007216342.1:0-730 GCF_000164805.1 Carlito syrichta
TCAGATCTTAACATGCCCTCAAAACAATAATTAATGCTGACCAAATTCTGAGAATTTATTTTTAATCCCGATTTTACAGATGAGGAAGCAAATGGGGAAGAAGTTAAATGGCTTATTTAAAGCCCCATCACAAATTAACTGCAAGCTGGAACTCTATGTGAGGCACTCTCGTCTCATGTTTCTAAGTTTATTAATGTCATGATCTGGGGCCGGTGTAACCACTGGAATCCAAACTTGGGGAATATAATTGATCTTCTAGGGTGCTGCTCTGATGAGTGGAGATTTCCCCATTAAAATTTAGGGTCTGGAATGAGACCTGGTTCATGTTAATAAAAATGGAGCTCAGACCTGTGTTTCTGTTCTTTGGGAAGAAGTATCATTCTAGTGTCTCTTAAACTTTAAGATAGTGGAGCTAAAATAATAGATTCAAACAGAAAAATAAAGAGCTCCATATATTCTGATGTTTGTACAAAAAAGTATCATGGTTTATAAATAAATCTGGGGTTAGAATTTCCTTCTTGGAGATGACAGAATTAAGATCAATATCACTTTTTTAGATAATCACACATTCAATTATACGGATGTGGAGTAGCTTATTGTGAATAAAAATGAATGAGTTTCTTAGAGGTATTGGAGATTCACTGAATCTTGCCTTTGAGTAAAGACATTTCTTTCCATTAGAAAGTATAATTATACTGGGGTAAAAACTGCCAATTAGCTGATAAGATTA
>NW_007216343.1:0-773 GCF_000164805.1 Carlito syrichta
TAAAGCTGTTGTAAAAATTAAGTGAAATAATCTAAGGCAATTTTTTTTCAGCACAGTGCTTGGCGCATGGCAAGTACAACATAATTATTAATGTTATCATTCTCATCTTCCTCTTTCTTCTCATTACTATTATTAAATAATGATGAAAAGCTGTGTTCTCCAGATGAACAGGAAAGGGGAGTGAGGAAATTTTTTTTACTGGTCATGAGAGCTTTGGCTACCAGATGCAAGATAAGGACATCAATTACTTTAGAAACCAAATGATCCCAACACTGAAAGCCAATAGCTGAATTAGCATTTTCAAGCAATAAAAGCCAGTGTCAGAAAAAGTCTATTTTTTTAGATTAAAAATGGCAAGAATACAATAACAGCCTGTAGCTGAATAATGAATCAATGTGTTCTCAGAGAATAGAAATTAGAATAAAGGCAGACGTGTAAAATTAATATTGATTATTGGTACATCATTAACACAAAAATGTATTTTAAGTGAATGAATAAATGAATTGGTGCATAGATGGTTGGTTCCTAGCCTAAGCACGAGTCTCTGAACATGTCCAGTGTGGTAGATATATAGATTGCCTTCTCATTATCTTCCGACTTCCTTTTAGTGTGTCCTTTTGTATTGCAGAAACTAGGAAGCTAAACCTCACACCTCCTCTCCCTTATAGCGAGGGTGTCAGATGTGGCCCAATCCTATGAATTCACATGGGACTTGAATTTGGGACTTCATTATACAATGAAGAGAGGAAGAGTGAGAAATATTCATTTTGTTT
>NW_007216344.1:0-760 GCF_000164805.1 Carlito syrichta
AAGGCTGTCTATAGAAATACTGTGCCTAGGGGTTGTGTGCCTGTAGTTTAATCCATAATATGTATGGTGATAACAGCTCAACCTCTATCATCACTTTAGGTCTTTCTCTCAAGTCTCAGACCCATTCTTCCCTACCACTTCTAGAACATTTTCATTTAAATGTCCCACACCCAATGCCTAACATTCCCCAAACAGAATTCATTACCTGCCACCCCCAAGGTCAGGCTCAATGCCATCCTTCTAGTTGCCTTTCCTTTCCATTCCCCAATGAATGAAGGGGAAACAGCACAATTCTCTTACCTTGTCATTTATGCCAGGTCCCTGGGCAACAATCTCAACTACTGCATCCTTCTCTGGTCATATCCTATAAATAAATGAGTCACAGACACTTGAGTTCTTCCTGTATTGCTGGCTTACTTTACTTCATTCTTTCTACTGCTGATGTTTTTGGTCTACCTCATTTCTCATGTGGATTCTAGAACTGATCTTCTTTATAGTACCACAGACTGGTTTTCCTGGAGCATCTCTATCACATTAGTCAAGTTATTTTGCAGTTTACTGCTTATGATGTTCAGAGGTAAATTACTGGCTTTTTTGGGTGTGTAGTTTTGTCAGAAAATGCAAGATTTCAAGATTTCATATAGTCTTACCATTATTAATTAAACAAACACATCAGATGTTATTTATCATTATCGTTATTATATTAAGAAGTAGAGTATGATGTTGAAAAGTGAGGACTCTGGAGTTAGACTAACTGGGT
>NW_007216345.1:0-2133 GCF_000164805.1 Carlito syrichta
ACCTCATTTCTCATGTGGATTCTAGAACTGATCTTCTTTATAGTACCACAGACTGGTTTTCCTGGAGCATCTCTATCACATTAGTCAAGTTATTTTGCAGTTTACTGCTTATGATGTTCAGAGGTAAATTACTGGCTTTTTTGGGTGTGTAGTTTTGTCAGAAAATGCAAGATTTCAAGATTTCATATAGTCTTACCATTATTAATTAAACAAACACATCAGATGTTATTTATCATTATCGTTATTATATTAAGAAGTAGAGTATGATGTTGAAAAGTGAGGACTCTGGAGTTAGACTAACTGGGTTGGGCTCACCCTGCCTCTGCCACTAACTTCCTGGTGATCTCAGGCAAGTTACAGTTTATCTCTCTGTGCTTTAGTCTTCTTATACAGAAAATGTGGCTAATAATTTACCTACCTCTTGTTGTTGTTGTACATATGTTGAATGTCAGCATATGTAAAGTGCTTAGAATGGTGTTTAGTTCATAGAAAAAATATGATTATTATTGTTACTATTTATTTGATGTGATTTTGAGCATTTAAAATATCTAAATCGTGAGATTCTGACTAACAAAGAAGAACTGGTATCTCTGGAAGTATAATTTGAGTACTTAGGTGATTTTTTCCACTTATAAGAAATGAAAGTACATAGGATAACTTTTTTTAGTTCAAGTAACTTACTAAATTTACCTTCAGGAAAATAGTGTACAAAGATTGAATTAAATCTTAATAATTGGTAATAAAAACAGTTTTTCTTCAAGACATAAAAAAGCAGATATTTCCGTAGCTCTTGGAGGTGTTTATTGAACTTGGTGATCTTTTTATTCTTGTACCTATTTTTTTTAAAGGAAGGAGCTGATAATTATACTCTGTCACATTTCCTGAGTTCTTAAATTGTATGAAGTAGAGTACTGATTTCAAGTTTAAAAAAAAGTTAAGTTTTTAAAAATCAGCTATAGAGATGGAAATAAGAATTGGAATCATCTTTTTCTTTTTCATATCTTTTAGCCTCATTTGTATCAAGTATCTGTAGTGTCTTACCTTTATTTTTCTCCTCTAATAGAGAGGTGATTATTAACAAGATTTGTCTTTTAACCATCAAGATATATTAGAAGCTAACAATGTTCAGATATGAAAATATAAAAAATTATGCACTTTTAGTTCTTGGCATTTGGCATCCAGGAGAGGATACTGCCTCCAAAGAACTGGAGTTAGGAGTACCCACTGCTCAGCACTTACACTGTTCAATCCTAGTAGGTGCTCAATTCACTCGAAATGAGTAAATAAAAAAGTGTTCTCTAACAACAGGTAGACTTGCTTCATCAAGCCTTACTGTGTCTTGGATAAAATCTCCCCCAAAAGACTCAACCTCCCTTTGCTTTCCTTTCTAGTCTTGCTCCTGGGACTTCTGAGACTCGAAGAAAAAACCAGTCACCATTCTAGGTTTTTCATATCAGTTCAACAAAAGGCAAAAAGTCAAGAGTTGCAGATTGCTCACATTCTACATAGTTCTGCAAAATTTATGATTGACAAATATATTTTTCTATATGTGTTTATGTTAGAAAGAATACTTTTATATTTTAAAGTCAGTGGCAGAACTCATTGTGGGAGAGGATAGACTGTGTTTAAGAAAGCACCCAAATGGCCACTCTGAGAATAACATAGGAAGCTGTACCTTACACTCCCTCCTTACCCCGTCCTTCCCCTTGGATTTGGTCAGGATAGGATAGACTGAGACCAGGAAGGAGTGTATTGCTTGTTTAGGATACTGAACGGGAGAACTTTTCTTAAATTTTAAAGACGTGGAGTACAATTCAGGGTTAGGTATACAAATGTTCATCCTGTAGGTACCCTTGTTGATGAGGTGTGCCCCCCTCCGCTGGCAATTTCCCACTACTACCAATCCCTTTCTCACAGTATTATAATAATTGTTCAAGGTCCGCTATATACATGTGGTACACAGTTTTCTGTTTCTGTGATAGATCACTGAGTGTGATAGATTAAATTCATCGAAGTTTCTGAGAAGCCCATATGTTTGTCCTTCTTTATGGCTGCATAATATTCTATTGTGCATATGTACCACATTTTAAAAATCCAGTCCAGTTTCAATGGGCAGCATGGTTGTTTCCATGT
>NW_007216346.1:0-445 GCF_000164805.1 Carlito syrichta
ATGTTTCCATATGAATTTCAGTATTGTCATTTCCAGGTCTGAGAAGAATGATGTTGGTAATTTAATGGGTATTGCATTGAATCTATAGATTGCCTTTGGTTGGATGGAGATCTTAACAATATTGATTCTTTCTATCCATGAGTATAGATTATTTTTCCACCTGTTTGTATATTATTGGATTTCTTTGAGCAGTGTTTTGTGGTTTTCATTGTAAAGGTCTTTCGTTTCTCTGTTTAGGAAGATGCCGAGGTATTTCGTTTTCTTTGGTGGCTATTGGGAATGGGTGAATGGGAGGACTTTTGAGTTTCTGAAGGAAGACCAAGAGAGAGCACAGAAACTCCTGAGAAGGAAAAGGTTTGAGAAAGATCAGCACTGCCCTAAAAAACACAATGAGTCATGCTTAATTTTAAATTAAAGTTTAAAGTAGCTACTTTTAAAACTAAAA
>NW_007216347.1:0-1521 GCF_000164805.1 Carlito syrichta
GAGAAGAATGATGTTGGTAATTTAATGGGTATTGCATTGAATCTATAGATTGCCTTTGGTTGGATGGAGATCTTAACAATATTGATTCTTTCTATCCATGAGTATAGATTATTTTTCCACCTGTTTGTATATTATTGGATTTCTTTGAGCAGTGTTTTGTGGTTTTCATTGTAAAGGTCTTTCGTTTCTCTGTTTAGGAAGATGCCGAGGTATTTCGTTTTCTTTGGTGGCTATTGGGAATGGGTGAATGGGAGGACTTTTGAGTTTCTGAAGGAAGACCAAGAGAGAGCACAGAAACTCCTGAGAAGGAAAAGGTTTGAGAAAGATCAGCACTGCCCTAAAAAACACAATGAGTCATGCTTAATTTTAAATTAAAGTTTAAAGTAGCTACTTTTAAAACTAAAAACAAATGGGTAAAATTAATTTTAGTAGTATATTTTAGAGTGACAGCACATTCCAATTTGGACTAGATGAATTTCAGGTGCTCAGTGGCCACATGTGGCTGGTGGTTACTGTATTGGGCCGCACAGACATGCAGAAAGGAGCTCTGGCATCATAGCCAGAATCCGGAGTCCTTTGAAGAAACACAGTTGCAGCTCTGAGTGGTGAGATTGGAGGAGAATTCTTAAACTGAAAAATTTTATTCATTTTCCATGTTGTGCCAAATATACCCTCCTTCCCATGTACCTCCTCATTCTGTGGTTGAATGTAAGATATTTTGAGTGAAGCCACTTTGTATCTGTATTGGCAGGAACTACCATTCCTTATCCACTCAGCCAATTTGAGAAGGTAATATCTCTCCCTTCTATCTGCAGCCTAGGAAAGCCAAGTCTCCCTCAGTCTACAGCCTTGACCTCTTCTGTAGCTGTCTTCTGCTCTCTATCTCCACTTTGCTTTGGTTGCATTGGACATTCTAAGGAAAGTAAACTGTGTTCTATAGTTGGATCAGAAGCTAGATGGGAGTGAGAATGGGAATACAGCAGAAAGGACAAGTCAGAGGAGACTTGGAAGCGTGGGGGGTAGCCAAGGAGGGGGTTTTCTAGTCTACACTGAATGGGAATCGGACTTATTTTTATTTAAACATGAAAATTAAATCTGGAGAACTTGGGTTACTTGAGAAACTGGTGATTCTTGCAGGAGGGTGCATGTGTAAGGATTAGGAAAGATGGGATGGGATGAACAAACAGCGATATTCCACCTTGAGAAAATAATTAGGTGACAAAGACTGACCTGACCTAACTGGGTACAAACCTGGGAAGAATTGACATAAGCCTTGTTTAGCCTCAGTTTTCACACTTACTGTGAATATTCAGACTTAATTTCACACTTAATGTGAACATTTTGCAGTTGAAATATTAATGTGTCTGACAATGGAATACTACTCAAGACTTTACTATAAGGCATTACATACAGGATTGACAATTAAGTTCGTGGACTCATCTTAGAAAGAGTGCTCCATACCTCATTGCTAAATATCACTACGGTCACTTTCAAAGTATTCTCTTTGGGAAGATATGCACT
>NW_007216349.1:0-562 GCF_000164805.1 Carlito syrichta
TTTTTTTTTTTTTTTTTTTTTGAATTTGAGTCTCACTCTGTCGCCCAGACTGGAGTGCAGTGGCCGCTCCCGGCCACCACAGCCTCGACCTGCTGGGCTCCGGCGATCCTTCTGCCTCAGCCTTCCAAGTAGCCGGAATTACAGGTATGCACTACCATGCCCGACTAATTTTTTGATTTATTGTAGAGATGAGATCTCGCCTGCCCAGGTGGTTCTTGAACCCGCGTGCTCAGGCAGTCCACTCACCTCAGCCTCCCAAAGGCGCGGGATTACAGGCTGAGCCACCGAGCCCAGCTAATAATTGCTGATTCTTAACTATTATCTTAATTAAAGGATAAATAGAATTTGGTAAAATTCAACTGACTGCTATGTGTAGAGTTTTGAATGTTTTTATTACTAGTATGTAAAATAATCTATTTACAAATTTGGTCTCTGGCAAGAAAATTACTTTGATTTTTGTACTAAAGTTCTGTGGCAACAAGGTGATTTAGCAAACTGGATTTTGTTTGTTTATTTGTTGTTTAATTCCTTCTCATTTTAGTTTATAGGAAAGGCACTTAGT
>NW_007216350.1:0-956 GCF_000164805.1 Carlito syrichta
TTTTCTCTCTTTTCTTGGTCATTCTGGCTAGGGGTCCATCAATCTTATTTATCCTTTCAAAGAATCGGCCTTTTGTTTCATTGATTTTTTCTATGGTATTTTTGTCTTCTATGTGCTGTATTTGGGTTTTTCTTTGGTGATCTGGATTCTTCTGCTGAAGTTAGGGTTTTGGCGGTCTTGCCTTTCCAGTTTCCTTTGTTAGGCTGTTAACTTGTTCTCTTTCTATTTTCTTGATGTGTGTTCATAGAAATATAAATTCCCCTCTCATTAGTTTTTTCATGGCATGCCAGAGGTTTTGGTAAGATGTTTCTTCATTTTCACTTGTTTCCAGGAATCTTTAAATTTCAGTTTTGCTTTCTGTGTTGACTCAGGAGTTTTTCAGCATCATACTGTTTAGTGTCCATCTCCATGTCTTTGTGGGTTTGGGGTGATTTTGTTGGTGGTTATATTTATTTTTATTGCATAAATATGGTCTGAGAAATTGCATGGCAGGATTTCAATCCTGTGATATTTGTTTATGCTTGATTTATGGCCAAGGATGTGGTCAATCTTGGAGTATGTTCTATGTGGTGATGAGTAGAATATATATTCTGTGATTGTTGTTTTGAGGATGGAGTGTTCTGTAGATATCTAATAAGTCCATTTAGTTAAGTGTCAAGTTGAGGTTCTGAATCTCTTTGATTTTTTGCCTCAGTGATCTGCCTAAGGTTGTTAGTGGGGTACTTAAATCTCCAGCTATGATAATGGTAGAGTCAGTATCTTTTTTTAGTTTACTTCATAGCTGCTTTATATAAAAGCTGGTGCTCCTGTGTTGGGGACATATGTGTTTAGGATGGATATATCTTGTTGATGGATTGAATCTTTTATCATTTTGTAGTTTTTTTGTATCTTTTAAAATTTTTGATAACTTAAAGATTGTTTTATCTGATATTAAGATCACAACTCCTGCCCTCTTT
>NW_007216351.1:0-1016 GCF_000164805.1 Carlito syrichta
CTGCTCACTAACTCTTTCTTATGCTTGATTAATTCTGCTGCTGAGATACTCTGATACATTCTTCAGTTTGTCAGTTGTAATTTTCAACTCCATGACTTGTGTGCTTTTCTATTATCTCAATCTTTTTCTTAAAATTTTCTCATAAATTTCTGAATTGCATTTTGTTTTTTGAAGTTCATTGAGCTTCCTCAAAACAGCTATTTCCTATCTGAGAGATCACACTTCTCTGTCATTTTAGAGTCAGTCACTGGAGACTTATTTAGTCTATTTGGTGAGGTCATATTTCCCTGAATGTTCTTGATGCTTATGAACGTTTATCAATGCCTAATTTTTTGGTTTTTGTGAAGATGCTTTCTTGTATGAATAGTTGCTCAATTTCATATTCCTGTGGGGGCGGGGACAATTGAGTTGCCAAGACCCGAGCTGGCAACTCAGCTGCTGCTGCTTCCAAGTGTTCTGGGTTCAGAGGTTGTGGCTATACAGGTCTGAGCCCTGAGTGCTCAGGTTCCCCTGATGGATTTTTTAATGTAATAAATCTTTATTAAGCACCCCCCAAAAAACCCCTGAAGGTTACTGGAGGGTTTTATTCTGCCATCTTGTTTCACCCTCCTTCATCAAACCTTATCTAATTTTGAGCCCCTGTCCCACAGAGCTTTGGGAAAATATAACCCAATTCTATTTGAGACCCCCCCCACTTTTTTCCTCTAAGTTGTATCAGTTTCTCAGATTCTTATGAATATTTAAGAGATTGTTTAGGAGTGGCTCTGTAGAAATTAAGTCATCTGTCCACAAAGGTTATCAACCCAAAGATGTCCTTTATCTCTACCTGCTTTATCTTTCAGGTCCAGTTATCACTGTTGCTTCCATGCCACTCTTGTGGCATTAAAATCATAGTGCAGGGATTGGACAAAATTCTATCATAAGCCAATAAAATAGGTAGATTAAAAAATCAGTATGAGCGGGCTCGGTGGCTCAGCCTGTAATCCCGCGCCTTTGGGAGGCTGAGGCGAGTGGAT
>NW_007216352.1:0-443 GCF_000164805.1 Carlito syrichta
TCGAGGCTGCGGTGGCCGGGAGCAGCCACTGCACTCCAGTCTGGGCGACAGAGTGAGACTCCAACTCAAAAAAAAAACCGAAACAAAACAGAGTCACCAATCTTAATGCCAGGCTGCACAGTGAAGAAAATGAACAGACAGCTCATGTGCACGTTTTGTGTTTAAATAAAACCATAAAAACTGCAAAAAAAAAAAAAAAGAAAAGAAAAGAAAAGAAAGCAAGCCACTGAAAGACTAGTAAGATCCTAGCAAAAGAACTCAAGTTGTCTCAACAAAACAACTTGAAGGCTGGGTGTGGTGTCTCAAGCCTGTAATCCTAGCACTTTGGGAGGCCAAGATGAGCAGACTGCCTGAGTCCAAGAGTTCGAGATCAGCCTGGGCAACTTGGCGAGACCTCAACTCTACAATAAATCAAAAAAATTAGCTGGGTATGGTAGCATGTG
>NW_007216353.1:0-665 GCF_000164805.1 Carlito syrichta
ATCCTTAACTGTACCCCACAACATCATAATAAAAAATATTGATTAAAAATAAAAAAGACCATATACAAAGTTATAAATTAACTCACAAAAAATATCAAAGTTTGAAACTTTTCAGTGTATTTTATGCACCCCAGTAGAATTGTGTCAAAATCACCAACAAACAGACAGACAATAAAATTTTAAGATAATATCATTTTACAGCATCAATCTCTAGCAAACATTAGAGATGAGCATAAGTAAACACATATTAATCACTAGTTTAAAATATAAAGATGTTATCAGTAAAAATAAATAAAATCTAAATAAATGAAGTTATAGATGTCCACAGAATAAGAAATTAACATCAAGACACAGAAAGTCTCCTTAAACTATATATAGTATGTATATATAATTATAATTATATTTATAGATTAATAATTAAATTATATTAAATTAAATTATAGATTTATAATTAATTATATTTATAGATTCAATGCAACCCTAACCCCAGATCTTATTTTTGTGAATATTGACAAACTGATTCTGAAGCATATATTAAAATTCAAATCATGAACTTACCAGTATCAATTTTTGTAGAAGAAAAATCCTGGTGACTTGAACTACCAGGTAACATACCAAACTATAGTAATTAAAATTGTTTTGGCTATATAAGCAAACAAACAAAT
>NW_007216354.1:0-748 GCF_000164805.1 Carlito syrichta
CTTTTCAGTGTATTTTATGCACCCCAGTAGAATTGTGTCAAAATCACCAACAAACAGACAGACAATAAAATTTTAAGATAATATCATTTTACAGCATCAATCTCTAGCAAACATTAGAGATGAGCATAAGTAAACACATATTAATCACTAGTTTAAAATATAAAGATGTTATCAGTAAAAATAAATAAAATCTAAATAAATGAAGGTTATAGATGTCCACAGAATAAGAAATTAACATCAAGACACAGAAAGTCTCCTTAAACTATATATAGTATGTATATATAATTATAATTATATTTATAGATTAATAATTAAATTATATTAAATTAAATTATAGATTTATAATTAATTATATTTATAGATTCAATGCAACCCTAACCCCAGATCTTATTTTTGTGAATATTGACAAACTGATTCTGAAGCATATATTAAAATTCAAATCATGAACTTACCAGTATCAATTTTTGTAGAAGAAAAAAACCTGGTGACTTGAACTACCGGGTAACATACCAAACTATAGTAATTAAAATTGTTTTGGCTATATAAGCAAACAAACAAATTTTTTAGAACACCTCTTAGTGAGAAAAAAAATCACACATGCACGAGACCTAAATTATAACAAAGGTCACATTTTAGTGTATGTGAAAATCCAGTTTTTTCAATAAACTGGGTTGTCTGGATAGTCACATGTGTAATAGTGCATCTGACTCTATTATTTCATGTTCAGCTGATTACAGATTTCAAAGCT
>NW_007216355.1:0-928 GCF_000164805.1 Carlito syrichta
GTTATAGATGTCCACAGAATAAGAAATTAACATCAAGACACAGAAAGTCTCCTTAAACTATATATAGTATGTATATATAATTATAATTATATTTATAGATTAATAATTAAATTATATTAAATTAAATTATAGATTTATAATTAATTATATTTATAGATTCAATGCAACCCTAACCCCAGATCTTATTTTTGTGAATATTGACAAACTGATTCTGAAGCATATATTAAAATTCAAATCATGAACTTACCAGTATCAATTTTTGTAGAAGAAAAATCCTGGTGACTTGAACTACCAGGTAACATACCAAACTATAGTAATTAAAATTGTTTTGGCTATATAAGCAAACAAACAAATTTTTTAGAACACCTCTTAGTGAGAAAAAAAATCACACATGCACGAGACCTAAATTATAACAAAGGTCACATTTTAGTGTATGTGAAAATCCAGTTTTTTCAATAAACTGGGTTGTCTGGATAGTCACATGTGTAATAGTGCATCTGACTCTATTATTTCATGTTCAGCTGATTACAGATTTCAAAGCTACAACACTGTAATGTAATTCTTAAAGCAACTTAAATTTGGTACTGATTCTACAGGTGCAAGAGCACATTCCTTAATGACACTACCTCCATTTCAAGGGACAGTCACTACCTAGAAAAGCTCCGGGCCACAAGCACATTTATCTAATTGTATAAAAAATTTGGGGGTTTCCATAATTACCTCAGATTTGATAATTCACTGGAACAACTCACAGAACTCAAAATTGATTGTAATTGTATTTGATAAAGGGTAAAAATTATGATCAGCCAAATGAAGAGTTATATAAGGTCTGAGAGGATCTTGAGAGCAGACGGTGTCAGTTTTCTCCCCATGTAATCTGACTATATTACCCTCCTGGTACATGAAAGTGGTCATCAACCAGTCAACT
>NW_007216356.1:0-755 GCF_000164805.1 Carlito syrichta
GAGTGATGTATCACAGAAACAAAGAACTGAGTATCATATGTCTCACTCATAAGCGGACCTTGAACAATTATCATAATACTACAAGAAAAGGATTGGCAGTAGTGGGAATCTGCCAGGGAAGGGGAGGCACACTTTATCGACAAGGGTACCTGCATAATGAACATTTGTATACCTAACCCTGAATTGTACCCCACATCTTTAAAAGAAAAATAAATAAACAAAAATAAATTTTTAGTTTGTTCTGTTGTTTTCTTATTGAAAGTTGGGAGCGATAGCTTCTAAGCCCTTTACATGTTGGAGATGAAACCAGAAATTCTCCATTAAAACATTTTTTAAAAATAATAGCTGTTTTGAAGACTTTGTCAAATAATCCCAACATTTATGCTATCTTGTTTGCCTCTTTCCCAGTGAGTTGAGATCTTCCTGGTTTTTTGATGTTAATAATTTTGGATATAACCTGGACATTTTGAATATTATGTTATGGTACTCTAGTTCTTATTTAAATACTATTAAAGTGATTGATTTTTTGTTTGTTTGTTTTAGCAGGCACTTAATCTCATTTAGTTCAAGTCACAAGTTCCAATTCACATTCTGTAGGCTGTGGTTCCAATGTTACTTTAGCCTTTGTAGTGCTATTTGGATCTGTCTTGTATGTGTACCACCCAGTGGTCAGTGTAGGGTTTGGACAAAAGTTTGTTCAAAATTATCTCAGTTGTCACAATATTTGTTATGCTAATAAATATCAGACCCATGTG
>NW_007216357.1:0-720 GCF_000164805.1 Carlito syrichta
TCGAAGCAGTCATAGGAAAGAATCATGAAGGCATGAGTTCATAAGTGGACATCCTCATACTGACAGACTCCTAGATGTACTACTGGTGTGCGGGCCCCGGAATCATATAAATACACGAGCCGTTGTCCTACAGAGCACTCTTGGGACAGTTGTCAAATTGTTTAAGGTTGCAGGTTCATCAAATGAACCTCCATTGATTCTTCCTAAATGCGTTTCCTTCTTAGTACCCAGATACCTCTCAGCGGATACGCAGACGACTCTAGGGACACACACATGGTGTTGGGGCGCTAGAGGGCCGCTCACCTGACTCTGACCTGAAGCAGGTGTCTTAGGAGCCTCGACCTCTAGTTCCGGTGCTGTCTGTCTCCCATGTTTGTTACAAGCATGCACGACTATATCCGAGAAACAGCGAAGAGCTAAACGCTGGGTAGTTAGGACGATCACTGCTCACATCAGCCTTTTTCCCTGAGTTACACTTTCCTTTTTCTCCAAGGAGCTTTTGGGTTTTCATCTGAATCTTTAAAAAAAGTTACAGTATTTCATGTTAGTTCAGGTTAACTCAGCAGCAAAACAAGTGTGTGATGAAACCTGGGGAAAGAGCAAGAAATGATGGGACCATTGACAGACACTTCTCCAGTCCCTTCCTTTTATGAAAAAAAATTTGTTTACGAGTCAGCCCATGTTATTTTTGTCTTTCTAGTAGTCTTATCACATGACCTG
>NW_007216358.1:0-1053 GCF_000164805.1 Carlito syrichta
GATTCTTCCTAAATGCGTTTCCTTCTTAGTACCCAGATACCTCTCAGCGGATACGCAGACGACTCTAGGGACACACACATGGTGTTGGGGCGCTAGAGGGCCGCTCACCTGACTCTGACCTGAAGCAGGTGTCTTAGGAGCCTCGACCTCTAGTTCCGGTGCTGTCTGTCTCCCATGTTTGTTACAAGCATGCACGACTATATCCGAGAAACAGCGAAGAGCTAAACGCTGGGTAGTTAGGACGATCACTGCTCACATCAGCCTTTTTCCCTGAGTTACACTTTCCTTTTTCTCCAAGGAGCTTTTGGGTTTTCATCTGAATCTTTAAAAAAAGTTACAGTATTTCATGTTAGTTCAGGTTAACTCAGCAGCAAAACAAGTGTGTGATGAAACCTGGGGAAAGAGCAAGAAATGATGGGACCATTGACAGACACTTCTCCAGTCCCTTCCTTTTATGAAAAAAAATTTGTTTACGAGTCAGCCCATGTTATTTTTGTCTTTCTAGTAGTCTTATCACATGACCTGCTTGAAAAACTACTCAATGGGTACCGGGTTCACTATTTGGGTGATGGGTTCACCAAAAGCCCAAACTCCGGCATCAACCAGCATACCCAGGCGACGAAACTGCACATGCAGCCCCCGAGCCAAAGTAACATGGAACTTTAAAAGGACATAAGGAAACAGGGCTCCTTTGGACAGAGACAGAACAGAGGCAGGCACTGGACATTGCGCGTCTACTCCCTCACTTGTCTCTGGGCTCCATCCTGTAGAAGACCAGCTTAATGTAAAAGAGCAGGACAGTACTGTAAACGTAGACACTGGTGTTCCTGTCCAGGCTTATTTATTGCTTCTCAGTATAATGCCTCAACTTTAGAACTCAGGTATCAGAATGCTTTAGCTGAATGTTTTTAAACATTGTAGAGAAGTATATTAAGCACTTGGTTACTAGGCGTTAAAATTCTAAGCTCTCAAATTCTTACCTAACAGTCTCCCTCCAGTTGACTAATTCACCCTATTGGGTGGAGTCTTAATATTTCCAGGAGCCACTTAACA
>NW_007216359.1:0-474 GCF_000164805.1 Carlito syrichta
AGCAAAGAAGATTGATCTTAACACCTAACATGCAGTGTGCTTTTTGCTTCTTAATCAAAACGTGAAAGGAACATAAAATACCAAATGGTATTTTTATCACAATTTAAGCCAAAGTTTAACAGTTTTTAAAATATGGCTGGAAAAAATTACGAGTATAGAAGCTGTTACATAAATAAGAAAAAATAACTCATGGGTAGTCTATCTCAGTCCTTCCTGAAGACTGACCACACACAGACGTACTTCTTTAAGACGAGAAGGCTTTAGAAAGTGAAGGGGGAAATGAGAGACCCACAGCCTTAGAACTAGCGTCCCCTGGGTGTTGAAAGGCAGGGACCTTGTATGAAAGGGTGTGTTCTTCCCTCAGTCTTTCAGGCCTTTCAGTTTGCTTTCCACTGACTGCTGGGGCGAGAAAGCAACTCTCATTATATGATATATGATATGACATTTTATCATATTATATTAATCTTTTTTTGA
>NW_007216360.1:0-686 GCF_000164805.1 Carlito syrichta
TGTAGAGGTACTGCATCACATTTGATTCTTAAGTACAAGATTCATGTTTCATTAGAGACATGAAAGTGGGTGGATTAGAGTTACATCTTTCTTTCTGAAATGTCAGTTTGCACTTTGTCCCCCAGTTGTTTTCTTCTACTGAAGTCTCTGAAAACTACATTTGAAGACTATTTTGGGCCAAGCATGGTGGCTCATACCTGTAATCCAAGCACTGTGAGAGGCCAAGGTGGGAGGATCTCTTGCATCTGGGAGTTCAAGATCAGTCTAGGCAACACAGTGAGACCTTGTCTCTACAAAAAAATGAGAAAACTTAGCTGGGCATGGTGGTACATGCCTATAATCCTAGTTATGTGGGGGACTGGAGTAAAAGGATGATCTGAGCCTAGAAGATCGAGGCTGCAGTGAGTCGTGATCGTGACATTGCACTTGAGCCTGGTCAACAGAGCAAGCAGACTAATTTGTCTATTTATGCCAACCATGTACAAAGCTAATAGCTCTCTCCAGACCCTTAGCTTAGGCAATGAGGCTATCTGTGGCAATGCTTAGGCATAATAGAATCCATGAATGAAAGGCCCCAAATCTTCAGCTATATCAAGAATCTTCAGGGAATTCCTAAGCACAACTTAACCCTTTTCATTCACTAGTCATGGGACCATTCAGCCCTGGGACCACACATAAACATCTCT
>NW_007216361.1:0-730 GCF_000164805.1 Carlito syrichta
GTATGTAAATCGCATGAACCATTATTTAAACATAAAAAGCAAGAAATTACATGATTCCCTTTCTCCTATTTGCTATCTTCATTCTCTCTTCTCCCATAGAAAAAATTCTATAAAAGATGCCTGCTTTTGCTTGTTGGCTTCCAATTCAGCTCTTCTACTCTGTCTTGCTTTGTCAACAGTTTATCAGTTTATTTTGGAAAACTTCCAAATAGAAAACCTGGAAATATTGTACAATTAATAAGTATATAGTCTTCATTTAAAATCATCAGTTTTTAGCATTATCCTACATTCTCTTGTGTGTGTGTGGTGTGAGTGTTTGTGTGCGCGCACACACGTGTCCATGTGAGCACGCACGTCTTTCTCTCTCTTCACTTTGCTACCAACTCCAAGGATGAAATTTCCTGTGAGGTTGGGAATTTGGGCTATAAGGGAGTTCCATCATATTTTTTAAATGAAACTTTGTTGTGGAAGAATCAAGACTTCAGCGTTTTGGTAGGAGATATAACAATGAGAAAAATAATTGTTTAGGGATTTCTACTAAGGTGGACAAGCAACAGCTTTCCAGAGCTTTGACAGTTCCATTTGGGCTCAGAATGATCCTACGTACCCGAAGAAGAAAGGAACCAGAATTTAAACTATAGCTCGGATGAGTGTGGACGTAATAGGCCAGTTTTTCACAATTCTGAGAGTAAGTGCAGATATGTCATGGTATACAGCTGATAGAAGAATA
>NW_007216362.1:0-757 GCF_000164805.1 Carlito syrichta
AAAAGATGCCTGCTTTTGCTTGTTGGCTTCCAATTCAGCTCTTCTACTCTGTCTTGCTTTGTCAACAGTTTATCAGTTTATTTTGGAAAACTTCCAAATAGAAAACCTGGAAATATTGTACAAATTAATAAGTATATAGTCTTCATTTAAAATCATCAGTTTTTAGCATTATCCTACATTCTCTTGTGTGTGTGTGGTGTGAGTGTTTGTGTGCGCGCACACACGTGTCCATGTGAGCACGCACGTCTTTCTCTCTCTTCACTTTGCTACCAAGTCCAAGGATGAAATTTCCTGTGAGGTTGGGAATTTGGGCTATAAGGGAGTTCCATCATATTTTTTAAATGAAACTTTGTTGTGGAAGAATCAAGACTTCAGCGTTTTGGTAGGAGATATAACAATGAGAAAAATAATTGTTTAGGGATTTCTACTAAGGTGGACAAGCAACAGCTTTCCAGAGCTTTGACAGTTCCATTTGGGCTCAGAATGATCCTACGTACCCGAAGAAGAAAGGAACCAGAATTTAAACTATAGCTCGGATGAGTGTGGACGTAATAGGCCAGTTTTTCACAATTCTGAGAGTAAGTGCAGATATGTCATGGTATACAGCTGATAGAAGAATACAAGTAATTAAGACTAGAAGGAGGAAATCATGATCGAGGACAAAAGCACAAAGATGAACAAAAATGAGACTCCTCAAATAAATCTCAGGGAGCACCTCACACTGACAAAATTCAGGAGAATGGGGATTCAAAAATCA
>NW_007216363.1:0-2217 GCF_000164805.1 Carlito syrichta
TGGAAATATTGTACAATTAATAAGTATATAGTCTTCATTTAAAATCATCAGTTTTTAGCATTATCCTACATTCTCTTGTGTGTGTGTGGTGTGAGTGTTTGTGTGCGCGCACACACGTGTCCATGTGAGCACGCACGTCTTTCTCTCTCTTCACTTTGCTACCAACTCCAAGGATGAAATTTCCTGTGAGGTTGGGAATTTGGGCTATAAGGGAGTTCCATCATATTTTTTAAATGAAACTTTGTTGTGGAAGAATCAAGACTTCAGCGTTTTGGTAGGAGATATAACAATGAGAAAAATAATTGTTTAGGGATTTCTACTAAGGTGGACAAGCAACAGCTTTCCAGAGCTTTGACAGTTCCATTTGGGCTCAGAATGATCCTACGTACCCGAAGAAGAAAGGAACCAGAATTTAAACTATAGCTCGGATGAGTGTGGACGTAATAGGCCAGTTTTTCACAATTCTGAGAGTAAGTGCAGATATGTCATGGTATACAGCTGATAGAAGAATACAAGTAATTAAGACTAGAAGGAGGAAATCATGATCGAGGACAAAAGCACAAAGATGAACAAAAATGAGACTCCTCAAATAAATCTCAGGGAGCACCTCACACTGACAAAATTCAGGAGAATGGGGATTCAAAAATCAATTAATTTTAGATATAGAAAAATAAAGTTATGTTTATTGATCATGAGAGTTTATAAACTGAGATTTCTACCAGCGACTTTTATCTTAAAGTATCCGTGAATTAATAGCAGTAGAAAGGAATTTTTGAAATTGATGATGAAACATCTCAGTAATAAAGGAAATTTTAAAATAACTCATGCCTCAAAATCTTACTACTCTGTTCTGATTTATGTTCTCAAATTGCTTCCAGTTCTCAAAGATATGCACACATAATTTGACAAAGATGTAAACATTGTGCAGATGCTGCACTGAAATGTGATTTTTATCTTAGCTTTATATTGTAAACATTCTACATGGTGTACGGTCTTCAGATTTATATTTTAACCATTGTATACTAGTCTGTCACTTGTCCAAATCTCCTTGATCATATTTTCCAATTTTCATCTGTTTGGGATTTTTTTTTTTCTATAATAAAGCATGTTGCAAAGGATATTTATTGTCCTATACAGTCCTATGGCTTATCTTTTAGTCTCATCTTTTAGTAATTATCTTTAGCTTAAATTCCCAGGAAAGAATATTCTCCTAATCATGATTGACTAGTCATGGTTAACTGATTCCTAAAATACTTGGCTCTATTTGCTGTCATTGATACTGTTTGTGTAGCCACATTTCACTGGAAAAAATGTCATTAGGAAAGTATCACCATTTTACATATTTCTGTGTTAAATGAATATCTTTAATCTCTAAAGAAGCTTAAAATTATGTTATACAAAGACACTAGTGTGGATAATAATCGAGTAAAAAAAGAATATAGATGAGAGAGTTGAGGGTGAGCAACATGATAAAATAAGGAAAGAGATTAAAGCAAGACAAGAAAATGAATTCAAAAGTAATAATTTGTTTTTCTAGACAGCAGAAGAGAATACTTATAGGTCATAGTGGAGATTTGTATTGCCTTTCAAAAACAAGTGTACCTTAAATATCATTTGGTTCTTGGACCTGTAGAAACAGAAGCAAGATCTAGTTAGCTATTTTCTTCCCAGTTTCTAGGTAAAGTTTATCTTGTGCAGTATTTCTCAAGAAAAATAACTTAATAAACCTGCAGAATAAAGTAACACCATCCTTTCCTTTCTCCTCCAAATTACTAACTCTGAAACTGACTAATGACACCAAAAACATTAGAAATGTATTATATATATCACACAAATATATGCTTGTTTAAAAATTTTCCAATCCATATTGGAATTGTATGCCAGTTGATCCATATTGACATGTTTTTAATATTTTTGCTTGAAGTAACATCAGTCCATCATCACATTAAAACTTGTTGTTTTTGAGTCGGAGTTCCACTGTGTCAGTCAGGCTAGAGTACAGTGGCCCGCTCAAGGCCACTGCAGCCTCTACCTGCTGGACTCAGGTGATCCTTCTGCCTCAGGCTTCCAGGTAACTGGAACTACAGGCATGCTACCATGCCCGGCTTGTTTTTTGATTTATTGTAGTGATGAGGTTTCACCAAGTTGCCCTGGCTAGTCTCGAACCCCTGAGCTCAGGCAATCCTCTCACCTCGGCCTCCCAAAGTACTGGGATTA
>NW_007216364.1:0-723 GCF_000164805.1 Carlito syrichta
CACACTTAGAAATAGTGTTTAGTATTGACTTCCCAGGATCAGTCAAGTTGACACACAAAATGACACATCAAAACTTCCAAAATTCATGTCTACTTGGACCCTCAAAAAGTTGTCTTCTTTGGAGATAATCTTTGCAGATATAAGGAAGCTAGTCATACTGGATTAAGGTGGACCCTAAATCCAGTGACTTGTGTCTTTATAAGAAAAGGAGACAACACATAGATACATGCAAAAAGTGAAAGCCATGTGAAAATGGAGGCTAAGAATAGAGTGATACAGTTAGAAACCTAGGAGAACCAAGGATTTTGTGGAGTTATCAGAGGCTTGGAAGGAGCAAGGAGAGATTCATCTTTAGATGACTCAGAGAGTGTAAGGTCTTGCCCATACTTTGATTTCAGACTTCTAGACTCCTGAATTCTGGGAGACTACATTTCTGCTGTTTTAAACTACCCAGTTTGTGGTAATTTGTTATGATTACCTTGGGAGACAAATACATTTTTCTTCTTGCCTTAAGGAACTGAGAAACAGGAGCAACTTACTATGTTCCCTGTTGGACGTTTTCCTCCTTTGGGGACCAGGACCTCTAAACATACAGGGCTTAGAGTTATAGAATAAAAATCACAAATTAAAAAAAAAATCCAAAACAGCAACAAAATACTGTTATTATCCTTATCTCTATTATAAATATCATCATCCAAGAGTTTTACTTGATGACAATAGGTT
>NW_007216365.1:0-1302 GCF_000164805.1 Carlito syrichta
GTAGGTCATTCTGATGGATCCAACTTCATTAAACATGCAGAATTCAATATGGCTTACAGAACATCTTTTAATTCCTGCTGTAATTAAAATATCATATCTTTTTCCTTCTTGTTATCTGCACTTCCATTTGATGCGCCTAGATTCCTGGGGTGGGGGGTGGGGACAATCGGTGATGGTGCAGGATTGGTGGGCATGGCATACACTCTGATCACCCTTAGTTGCAGCATTTTATCTTAATTAATTATTTTTATTTTAAAGTTGTAGGGCACATGTGAGGATTTGCTACATAAGTAATTTTATATAAATTACACTGCAATGCAGTGTGTGTATATTTATGCAATTGTGCAAAAACTACCATGATCTAATTTTGGAGCATATTTATCACTCCAAAAGGAAAACTATGTTTTCACTACCTATTCCTCCTTGGCCCAGCACCTGTTAACTACTTATCTATTGTCTCTATGGACTTCTAGTCCATGAGGTCTGGACTTCTAGTGAGTCCTCTCCCCTCCAGCAGTGGACACCGTTGTGTGCCACTTGTTCCCCTCCCTCCCTCCTTCCCTCCTTCCCTCCTTCTCTCCTTTAGCAGTGACCAGCATTTGTTGTTCCCACCTTTGTGCTTGTGTACCCAAAGTTTAGGGATCACTTATGAGCGAGAACTTGTGGCATTCAGCTTTTTGTTTTTGTGATAGTTCACTTAGAATGATGGTCTCTAGCAGCATTCATGTTGCAGCAAAGGACATGATTTTGTTCTTCTTTATAGTTGCATAGTATTCCATCATGTATATGTACATTTTCTTTATCCAGTCCATTTTTGATGGGCATCTGGGTTGGTTCCAAGTTTTTACTATTGTGAATAGTGCTAAATGCAACATTTTAAGGAAGGCAAGACTAGCTAGTAGAGGCAAGAGCAACCCAGGAATTACATATGTCTGGTTTACTCAGCTGTTAATCATACGTGTGCAGCCTATGGGGTCAGTGATTCCTTAAATCACTCAATTCTTGGCCTTAAAACAAGTTACTTTGGCACGAGAATAGTTGCTCATTTTCACTGTGGAGTAACAGTTGCTAATTAGTTTTTGTGATTATCTTGGATGTGGATTTATATTCTTGCAGCTATTTTGCAAGAAGTTCAATTTATTTAGAGTAGAATAGATAAATGCACAAAGAAATGGAAGGTTATTATAGAAGCTTGGTCAAGTACAAAGAAATTCAGGGTGAATACAAAACCCATTTAATCTTATCCTATAAATGTGTACCAGAGGAGATGGTTTCTCAGCATGCCAACCCTTCCTCACTGTC
>NW_007216366.1:0-405 GCF_000164805.1 Carlito syrichta
CCAAGCTGAATTAATTGTGCCAATCGTGGAGTACAGAAAGACTTTACATGCTTGTATCATAGATAGCATTTGGAATTTAAATAATCTTTTAAGGTGACTTATGAATTTTCTTCCACATTAGATAGTAAATTCTTCCCAAACAAGGGTCATTTCTGGGTTTTATCCAGGGGACTGGACTATTCCTGGCATCTTTCCTAGTGCCTGGCAGTAACACCATTGATCAATTCAACTGAGACTGTCACTGCGGGGGTCCGCCCCGCAAGGGTCGTGAGATCTCCTGAAGGAGAGACGGATAGGTGAAGGACGAAGATTATATACACGGACACATGTTTCTTGAACAGATGACAATTTAATGTTAGTTAACACAGAGCTTTTATACCATTCGTGAAGGGGCAAGACAAAGAA
>NW_007216367.1:0-357 GCF_000164805.1 Carlito syrichta
GGTGGCATGGTGCATGGGACTGGATGCAGCAGTCACCCGCTGTGGAGGCGGAGGTGGTAGCACAGGGCGTGGCAAGAGCCACCCTCTGCAGAGACTCCCACAGTCTAACTTATCCTATTGCCATCTTGCCGGAAATCCAAAATAAGCTTTTTCAAGAATAATTTAGAAATTTCTATCACTAACACAGTTATTTATACTTTTATTTAACATATTTAAGGATAAGCAACTAGGAAAGTTGTTTTGTAGGTCACTATTTTTGACCAACAAAGTTTTTTTGTTTAATAAATTTTTTAAAATATTGAAACCCATTAGTTTCCTCTTCTTCATATACTTCTCTTACCTAAATTTCTGTATTTT
>NW_007216368.1:0-716 GCF_000164805.1 Carlito syrichta
TATTTTGACATCAGAAAACAAAGGAAGAAAGACAAAATGCAAATTCTGAGACAGAGATTAAAACAATACAATGATTCAAGTTTGTTTTATTTTATTGTTTGTTTGTTTTACTGTTTATATGCTTGTCTTCCAAGAGCCTACAGAACTGATAAAAATATCTGCATGCTAATTTTAAACAACATGAGGCAAGGATTAAGTTCTAAATATAAAAAGTAAAACTTTCAGCTTACTTATTAAGCCAGGAAGAATTTTCCTGGAATACATCAGTTAAATTGGTCTACAGTGCATTAATAAATGGAGAGCATGGATCTCTTCTAAGAAATATTTTAACCACTGTGAACACTACCCAAAAAGCTCATCAAAATATAAAAATTTGCTCACGAGAACTGTGCTGTGGGGGAGAGCCACATCCTGGGGAGCCTCGGAGACCCTGGGCATGGCAGGAAAGCAAGTAGGTTGCAGGGGACTCGATGGAAGGGTCAGAAGCAAAACACCAGCCAAAGATGCACGAGGACCGGCGGAAGTTTAGCCAGAGTGATTCTGTGAAATCATCAAAACCCTGTCGTGGAGAAGGTGAAGATCTTTGGAATGCTTTTCCCACAGATACTTGAGTGATTATCTTCCTGACTTTCTTCAGGTGCTCAAAGCCACGCTGGCCCGAGGCCTGGGGACCTTTGGTCCCACACAGGGCCAGATATTATGGCCCCCTGCTGCTG
>NW_007216369.1:0-766 GCF_000164805.1 Carlito syrichta
GTGGAAGAACTCTTAGGGAGAAGAATGGAGGGCCCAGCAAACCCCTAGTAGCAGGTTTCTAAGTTCTTCCAGGTTAGCTCCCTTCACCCCCATGCTCATTGTTCTTTTTCTCTTAGAGTTCTCCTGTGGTTTTTGTACCTAGATCACCAACCTTCCTTTTGCTTTTAAAGAAACCATATCTACCTTTTTTGGAATACATTAATACCTGACCTAAGGTTTTAAGATAGAAAAGAAAGTTATTTATTCAGTCTCCACAGTTTGCCACTCTGATATTTCACCAAAAGTTATGTCAACAATGGCAGTGTTCTCTGCTTATTGGTCAGCATATGTTGATGACTGTAATAACCAGTAACTATCAAGGGTCATATAATAGGAGCTTATTTCTTGCTCATATCATAGTCTACTACAGATCTTCCTGGTTGAAAACAACCTAGGACCCAACCTCTTTCCATTCAGTTGCTTTGCTATCCCTTAGGGTCTTGGAGTCCTCTGCTGGAAACTTTTTATTCAGCCACCATAGGACCAGGAAGAGAGAGTATGAAGGACATACATGTGGGATGATTTCATAGCCAGTCCTGGGATGGTCATATAATATGCTCATGTTCCATTGGCTAGGACTCAGTCACATGGCTGCAGGAGCATGACTGCAAGGAATGTTGGGAGATGTAATGGAGTTGTGTGCTTTAGAAAAGGAAATGGGCTTGGTGAGCATCTGGCCAATCTCTGCTCCAAGTTTACATGGATTGATGGTAACAGTCACCACGGA
>NW_007216370.1:0-2047 GCF_000164805.1 Carlito syrichta
TAATATGCTCATGTTCCATTGGCTAGGACTCAGTCACATGGCTGCAGGAGCATGACTGCAAGGAATGTTGGGAGATGTAATGGAGTTGTGTGCTTTAGAAAAGGAAATGGGCTTGGTGAGCATCTGGCCAATCTCTGCTCCAAGTTTACATGGATTGATGGTAACAGTCACCACGGAGATAGGTCAGTCCAGGCCACCAAAGAAGACTTCTTGTGCTTATCCCCTAGGGTTTTCTGGGTAGTGTGGCATGTTGAGAAGCATAGTTTGATTCCCACAGTTATACTAAGATTCCATCTAAGTTGGAATTACAGTGTGACATGAATTTCTAGAACTTTCCAGGACTGGAGTACTTTGCTTGAGTGAACCAGCTGGTTTCAGTCAACACTTGAAGTTGGTAATAATATTTGCTGTTGTGTTTATAATTACCGTGTCATTAACAGCCAGAGGGGTGGGGAGTTTCATGGGACTTTTCATTGCAATTTAACCACTTATTGTTGTTGTCTGAAATGCTTCAGACAGTCTTTTATGGATTGTTTTAGTCACTTGCCCACATGAAGAAAACTGCCTTCCCACCTCAAAACAAGACGGGTGTTGGCATGTTTGAAAGGGCTGGTAAGATGTCTGATTGAGAGCAGACTGGCCTGGTAGAGGCAAAGAGTCAGCATTGAAATACATGGGGTCCAATGGAGCATCACAAAAGTACATTTTCTTCAGGCTAGCATCATCATCCAAATGGGGGAGTCTTGCGAGGGGGTGTCACCAGAGTCTGCAATCGGTGGGAGATACTCAGAGTCAGGCAAGTCTGTGGCCCTACACTAATGGGTCATCACTCCACTCCTGTCAGGCCTCCAGGCAGTGACTAGTAGCACAGGGACTAAAACATCCTTCCTCCTTCCCCTGCCAGGAGAGAGGCATGGCAAGGAATGGTCAAGGCCATAACTAGATAGGTGGGGTTTCAGAGCACAGTGCTACCTATAAGGTGCTAAATGCAGGGCTCAGCAGGAAACTGAGGCAGAAACCCAGTGGTCTCTCTGTCCAGTAACTCCAAAGAAATCAGAAACTGGGGGCTCATCCTAGTCACAGCAAACACTATGTCTGAGGCTGCACCAAAAATAGCTATGTCCCAACCCTAGAGAGACTAAAGCTCTGGATGTGCCTTGACCAGGGTGACTTGAGAGTTAGATGAGACAGATCCATATTTATGAGGTTTGGTATGAAATAGGATAGGCCTGAGTTCAAATCCTAACTTAATCTTTTCCTAGCTCTGTGATCTGGGCAAATTATTTGATTTCTCTAATCCTCATTTTTCTATCCATAAAATGGGAAACAACATGTACTCCTTAAGACTGTTGTGAGAGTTAAATAACAGATGTAAAGCACTTAGGTATCCTGCACCTAAGTAGTGACCTTTAATATGTGGTAGCAAACACCTATCACAAAGTCCCACAAAAGCAGCAAGTCCCAAATAACAGTCAAGCAGCGTTCGGGAAGGCGGGAGCTGAAACTTGGGCCCTTGTGTGCTTGATATACAAAGCCTGTGTTTTGTGAGGTAAGGTATCACCAGAGGGCAGGGTTCCTTGCCTGGGGCTTCACCAGCTGGGTTTTTCACAGACATGGTTAACTGTGAGACTGGGCACATACTTTCCCCCAGTGAGAGATGTCTTTAAAATGTAAAGTAGACCTATTAAGTCAGCCCACATCCTGGCCACTCAGCTTCCTTGGTACTTTCCATTTCACAGCTTGAGGGCCCATACTTTCTCCTGGCAGCCAGCTGCGTTATTACTGTACATTGTCTTCTAACACACACGTATGTAACTGGAAGCCTAAAGATCCCTAAAATGGTAGGAAGGGGCTTTTCCTGTACTGGCACTCAGTCCCTAATGGCTGGAAGGTTGAACATAAATTGCTTTGACCTTGAGCTTCAAAGACTGTGAAGTCTGGAGGGCTGCCCATGCCTTGGAAAGGGTTGGCCTTCACTTTAAGACAGGCAGGATGAATTATGAAAGGAAAGGGACTTCTTCAAGAAGCTTGATTTTTTTTTTTTTTT
>NW_007216371.1:0-822 GCF_000164805.1 Carlito syrichta
AATGCTTCAGACAGTCTTTTATGGATTGTTTTAGTCACTTGCCCACATGAAGAAAACTGCCTTCCCACCTCAAAACAAGACGGGTGTTGGCATGTTTGAAAGGGCTGGTAAGATGTCTGATTGAGAGCAGACTGGCCTGGTAGAGGCAAAGAGTCAGCATTGAAATACATGGGGTCCAATGGAGCATCACAAAAGTACATTTTCTTCAGGCTAGCATCATCATCCAAATGGGGGAGTCTTGCGAGGGGGTGTCACCAGAGTCTGCAATCGGTGGGAGATACTCAGAGTCAGGCAAGTCTGTGGCCCTACACTAATGGGTCATCACTCCACTCCTGTCAGGCCTCCAGGCAGTGACTAGTAGCACAGGGACTAAAACATCCTTCCTCCTTCCCCTGCCAGGAGAGAGGCATGGCAAGGAATGGTCAAGGCCATAACTAGATAGGTGGGGTTTCAGAGCACAGTGCTACCTATAAGGTGCTAAATGCAGGGCTCAGCAGGAAACTGAGGCAGAAACCCAGTGGTCTCTCTGTCCAGTAACTCCAAAGAAATCAGAAACTGGGGGCTCATCCTAGTCACAGCAAACACTATGTCTGAGGCTGCACCAAAAAATAGCTATGTCTCAACCCTAGAGAGACTAAAGCTCTGGATGTGCCTTGACCAGGGTGACTTGAGAGTTAGATGAGACAGATCCATATTTATGAGGTTTGGTATGAAATAGGATAGGCCTGAGTTCAAATCCTAACTTAATCTTTTCCTAGCTCTGTGATCTGGGCAATTATTTGATTTCTCTAATCCTCATTTTTCTATCCATAAAATGGGAAA
>NW_007216372.1:0-821 GCF_000164805.1 Carlito syrichta
AATACATGGGGTCCAATGGAGCATCACAAAAGTACATTTTCTTCAGGCTAGCATCATCATCCAAATGGGGGAGTCTTGCGAGGGGGTGTCACCAGAGTCTGCAATCGGTGGGAGATACTCAGAGTCAGGCAAGTCTGTGGCCCTACACTAATGGGTCATCACTCCACTCCTGTCAGGCCTCCAGGCAGTGACTAGTAGCACAGGGACTAAAACATCCTTCCTCCTTCCCCTGCCAGGAGAGAGGCATGGCAAGGAATGGTCAAGGCCATAACTAGATAGGTGGGGTTTCAGAGCACAGTGCTACCTATAAGGTGCTAAATGCAGGGCTCAGCAGGAAACTGAGGCAGAAACCCAGTGGTCTCTCTGTCCAGTAACTCCAAAGAAATCAGAAACTGGGGGCTCATCCTAGTCACAGCAAACACTATGTCTGAGGCTGCACCAAAAATAGCTATGTCCCAACCCTAGAGAGACTAAAGCTCTGGATGTGCCTTGACCAGGGTGACTTGAGAGTTAGATGAGACAGATCCATATTTATGAGGTTTGGTATGAAATAGGATAGGCCTGAGTTCAAATCCTAACTTAATCTTTTCCTAGCTCTGTGATCTGGGCAAATTATTTGATTTCTCTAATCCTCATTTTTCTATCCATAAAATGGGAAACAACATGTACTCCTTAAGACTGTTGTGAGAGTTAAATAACAGATGTAAAGCACTTAGTATCCTGCACCTAAGTAGTGACCTTTAATATGTGGTAGCAAACACCTATCACAAAGTCCCACAAAAGCAGCAAGTCCCAAATAACAGTCAAGCAGCGTTCGGGAA
>NW_007216372.1:1244-23515 GCF_000164805.1 Carlito syrichta
TTTTTTTTTTTTTTTAAGAAGTTGGTTTTTTTTTTAAAGACTTTGCACAAAAGTTAATGGAAGGGCAGATACCTAGACTAAATCTGACGGGAGGTGAGCAGTGAACAGTCATGATAGAGGAGGATTTTGATTCTCTGCTTGGGAAAGATGGTTTGTTGTCCAGGGAGATGGAGAAGACAAGGATGCAGGCCTGTTCTCCTGCTTTTGTCTGCAGGAAGGAGAAAGCATTTCAAATCAGAAAATGCAATATAGATTATTTAAATAAGAACCAACAGCCAAGAAAAATGAGAGGATGGCAAAAACCCTGTACTACTTCAACATCATAGCCATAATAACTATCATCGACTGGTTACCTATTATGTACCCTAGGACTTTATAGATATGTTGTCCCTCTATGAGGTTGGTGTAATTAGCCCCATTTTCCATATGAATCCATAAGGCACACAGAGATTATGCATGCTGGGTTCTTAGAACTAGAAGCATTATAACCCATTTCCAACTGTTGTGTCCTCCTACCCAGACCTCTCTAAGAATGACTCTGCATCAGAGTAGTCATTCTTAGACCATGACCATTCTCAGAGAGGTCTGGGTAGGAATGCTGAAGGAACTTGCCTATGTAGTAACAGAGAAACCACTAAGAAATCTTGAAGTGGAGATAGGAAAATGTCTAGAATTTGAAAAGACAGGCATGGACAGACTCTGGAAACAATAGACATGCAAATCTGATCTTTTACCTAGCAAAATTCTAGAATCTTAACTTTTACATTAACTGGCTGTATAACCTTAGGCAAATCATATAATCCCTTTGACTCTCTAGGCTTCAATTTCTTGGTCTATAAAATATGTGCTTGTATTACATCATCTCCAGAGTTCCCTGTAGTTTAGAGTATTTAATCCTAATAAATTCCTTTGATATGTTCTGACAGTTTCAGTGTTTCGGTCTTATCAACATGAGATAACTAATTTTCATCAGATGTCCCAGTGTTTCTTCAAAGGGTAAGACAATAGAGTTTGGAGTGAAATAGTTGTAGGTTCAAATCTCACCTCTTCTCCCTGCTAGTTAGATGACCTTAAACAAGTTATGTAAACCCTCTCTGTACCTCAGTTTTTCCTCTGTAAAATGCTGATCTTTCACACACATCCATTTATCTCGTAGGATTCTTTTATGGCAAATGAAATAATATGTATAAAGCATTTAACTCAGTGCCTAGAATGTAATAAGTACCCAGTAAATGTTAGTTCCCATATTTTATTGATTCTAAGATGTTCTGTTTCCCCCTACATTTTTTTGTCTCCGAATTCAGGATGCATCTTACAGTTTATGGTGTGTAGTAATTTAATTGGCAGTGGTTTTTTTCTCTCTTAATGGCACATAAACTAATGATGCATTTTGCAATTCATTAAATATGGTATTTCCCCAGCATGCTTCTCATCCCTGAGGTTCTCACTTCTCCTCTGGGATGTTCCCTTCTCTAACTTCTTGCAGGCTATTATCTCTTTTACTGCAAAGCAGAATTAGGGAATGGAACAGCTGGGGAGGTGACAACCTCAGCCATCATCTTATCTGGCTCGTTTATTTTACCGGTGTTGAAAATAAAGGCCAGAAAGGGGGATAGAAATGAGAGAAAATCACATAGGGTACTCAGGGTTTCAGATTCCTATTTTGGTGCTCTTTCCCATATCATCAATGTTATTAGGTGATGATACCACAAGTATGACTCAATTACTCTGGAGATATCCAGGCCCCAGTTGGATGGTGACTGCTTCCAATTCTACATATGAATTTTGATGGAAAAATTTTATTCCTAGAGCCCCAAAGCTGAAATTAACAGGTTTTGACTACTCTTCCTATTTGCACAAACACAGAATTATAAAACTTGAGAGTTGAAGGGAAGATTTTTTTTTTCCCTGTGGGAACTCTAATGTTCTCACCTTTGCAGTAGTCTGAATTGTAAGGCATGCTCTCTGTAGGTAACATATTTCCTCCCAGTTATTGTATCTACAATTTCAGGAGCTGACAGCATGTGGATGATTGTGTCTTAAATTGTGAATAGTTTCTGCAATTTGGCTGTTCCCAGGTTTGTACAGCTGAGCCCAGTGGCAAATCAATCACACAGTTCAGATACCTCATTGATTCATTCATTCACTCCATCACCTAGTACTTACTGGAAACCTGCCATCTACTAGTCACAAGGTACACATATCATCTCAGCTAACTCTCATAATAGCTTTACAAGGTTGGTGTTACTTACATTTTGCAGAAGGGAAAACTGAGGAACAGTGATACTAAGTTACATATTTTTGAGTTGGACATTTATGAATCTTACGAATGTTGAATAGGAGTAGGAAATTCCAAAGCAAGAGAGAATTTATTGTTATAAGAAAATTGTCTAAAAATTGAAATAGCAATATGAACACCTGTATATATACAATTAGGATAAGGTTGTATATGCTGTTTTGTTATCTGTTTTTCCCACTTAACCATATACCACGGAATTTCCCAAGGCATTAGTTATTCTTTTATAGTGTCACATTTAATAGGTTATTTGAGTAAATATACCGTGGTTTATTTAACCAGTCTCTTTTGGTTGCACAGTTAGTTTCTGATTTTCCAGTAGTATAAAGCTGTAATAAACTGTTTTACCCTTAACTTAACATTATTCTGGTCTTAGCATATAAGCTGTTTTCTGAGCACATATGCACATTTATTCATGGACAAGATAACCTCATAGCTCCCTGGTCATGGGTGGTGAGGACTCCTCTTTTCTAGGGAACTGGAAAAGAGCAAAGAGGACCAAGTATCCCAGCCTCCTGGAGGTCTTCTGCTTATATTATTGGGGTAGATTCTGAGTGCTGGAGAATTAATGAGAAAATAGTTTCAGAAACTATTGGAATTGAGAATCTAAGCAACTCAGGACATTTATTCTATTTGTAGCAGATGGATTTTACAGTCCAACTCACCTGGATATTCACCATTCCCCTCTGTCTATATGCTTAGTCCTCTAGCTTTTCTTTCTTAGTGAATTTGTCTCATTCACAATAGCCTGACAACTCAAGGTCAGCTGAGCAAAAGACCCATGGGCCATGAATTCTCCTCAGGCCTCTCTTCATGGGGTTCTGAAGGTTGCCTACAGGTAGATGTAGGGGCTACCTCGTTTCAGATGGTGGCCCTGCTGTCAGGATGTGTTTTCAATAGGAAATCTTTGTGTGGAACCCAGCCTGATAAGGGCAGGTGGGAGAGGCGTTGGAAAAAGTAAGAATGAGGACTGCCAGCTACAGGCACAAACCCGTAGAGACTGGTGTGTGAGGAATGTCCATGACATAGCCCTCTGCACACAGGAAGAGGGGCAAGCATACAATCGGCTGAGCAGCTGGCCTCCCTTTGAGACCAGGAGGTTTTCCCTTCTCTGAGAACCTGGTTAGGGGAGCAGGAGTAGTTGGAGTGCTCACCAAACAGCCAAGATCGCATAGCAGAGAGAAACAATAAAAATTCAGGGGAACCACACAGATGGGTGTGAGCAATGTGGCTTACAGGTGTGCAGTGGGAAGATAAGGAGGAAGTTTTCAGCTGCTGTGTTCTGAGTTTACTCCATTCATTTACTCATTCCCTTGCTCATTCATTTATTCATATAGTCAGCACTTATTATTGAGCATATACTATGTGCCAGGTCCCATGCAGGAGATACCAAGATGAACAGAGAAGAAGGAAGGATCATATGTTTACATAGTAACGGCTTTGTGTCTGGTGCCTTCAAACAGATTTTCTCTCTTAATCATCACAACAGAACCAGACGCGGCGGCTCTAGCCTGTAATCCCAGCACTTTGGGAGGCCGAGGTGAGGGGATTGCCTGAGCCTACAGATTCAAGAACAGCCTGGGCAACTTGGCAAGACATCATCTCTACAATAAATCAAAAAATTAGCCAGGTGTGGTGGTGCATGCCTGTAGTTGGAAGGCTGAAGCAGAAGGATTGCCTGAACCCAGCAGGTCGACACTGGGGCGGCCATGAGTGTGTCACTGCACTCCAGCCTGGGCAGTGAAATTATCACAACAGCCTATGAAATGTAGGTATTCTTAATACCAGAGAGATTAAATTGCCCAGAGATCTTAAATTGCCCACGTGCACACAGCTAATAAGTACTGAAGCTGGTAGTCAGACCTCTATCTGAATCCAAAACCTGTGCTTGACTCGGGGCCACAAGCTGCCTCTCAAGACATGCCTGTCTTGGGAGCACTTGCCATCTCATGCATAAGATGGCATGTTGAGCAAATAGTGGCCAGACATCCCCTGCTATGCCTTCCTGGCTAGGAATACTCCCGAACCCTATTCTCATCCTACCATGACCTAGACTCCAGAAGATCTTGTTAAATAAGTTTACAGACCCTTTCTGCTGGCTCTAACCTTGACATAGTCATGGATTCAGGAGGGGTCTTGGGTCAAGTTGCTATTCTTCTGCTAACAAAGGTGTCTTCAGTTAGAAGATAAGCACAGGAAAGGCACTGTGGACAAAACTCATTTTGTCCTTCCTTCAGTTCTTCTAGTCCTCCATAATGAGAGAGAACCACCTCTGTAAAGCTTAGCTTAGCTTAGAGCACAGAATTCTGCGTACAACCTTCACCCCCACCATCAGCCTCAGCTTCCATTGGTCTAGGCTAAGGAATCTAAATCATTTCATCACTCTTCTCTGCCAGCCCAACCATAGTATTGGGTCCCAGCTAAACCATGAGTATCAGAAAGTGGGCCATGAAAGGGGCAGAGGCTGGTGATAGGATCTAGTGGTTAGAACTCAATGTAAATTGTAGGGTCTCATTTTGACTTTGCCTTAGACCAGTGGTTTTCAACCATTTAGGCAGCCAACTACCCCTTTGAAAATATGATGAAAACTGGGCTTATACAGATTCTGTCTTAGGAAAATGGACACATGTGGATATATATGCAATGATTTATACAGTTGATATAAAAAGTTTCATGAGGCTCATAGCCTTCCCTTGCCACATTCATTTTTAAGGCAGGGTTTGGAGGCCTGCTTCAGTTTACTAGGCACTCCAGGAATATAAAGCTTCATCTGTCCTCTGGTAAACAGAGCTGAGGTACCTAGGCTACCCTCTGCAGATATCTCCCAGCTCCTCATTCTTTTTCATAATTTTGGAGAAGGGTTTTAGCTTCACAAGATATTCAGGTCATCCCTGGTTTTCTATTTAGTGCTTAACATTTTTATGCTTCTTTCCAAAGAAACAGCAGCCATCCGAAGATGAGTTGGATGCTCTTCTGACCATGGCCATTTCCTAGTTTATGGTGGGTCCTGGTTATGCTAGGACCACAGGTTGTGCTTATCCCTAGCAATCGTTAACCCATCTCTTTGCTACTCTGAAGAGGGTCTAGATCATGAGAATGCCCCACCATATCTAAATTACTCTCCTGTTTCCCTAGACCCACCAGAGAAACCTCAGTACTCACCACTATCCTGTTCAATCCAGAACCTTTATGATTATAACTCCTTGCCTCTTCTCTAGTTACTGCTTTTTCAAATTTAGACACTTTCTTGGAGCTGGAGTTTTATTTTCCCTTTGTGATTATCTGAATGCTTGTCCCTTACGTGTGTGTGTGTGTGTGTGTGTGTGTGTGTGTGTATTTCAGAGTTCAGCTGTTTATTGAACACATTATAAAAGGTTTAGTCAAACAAACCAAAGCCCATGTCATCATCAGACTCCTTAGATTCTTCCTTCTTTGCTTCCACTTTCTTCTCTCCTCGGCTAGGGCAGCAGCAGCAGTCAGGGCAGGACCCCCAGCTGGGGCGGTGCCAGCTGCAGGCGCGGGCCCACCAGCCCCCACAGAGCAGATGAGGCTCCCGATGTTGACATTGGCCAGGGACTTTGCAAACGTGCCAGGCCAGAAAGGCTCCACAGTCACACTAGCAGCCTTAATGAGGGCATTGATCTTATCCTCCATGATGGTCACCTCATCGTCCTGCAGAATGAGGGCCAAGCAGATGCAGGCGAGCTCGGACATGGAGGCCATGGCGTGGCGAGTGCAAGATGGAGCTGCTGGGCATGGTGCTAGTCGCTGGATGAAGTGAGGACCTCACCCCAATGCAGCCTTAGCTCCCATGGAAGGACCAAGCACCTTGGTGGCAGCTGGGGAAAAGGCTCTATATTATATTTTTACATGATATTGAAATTACATGTTGATATGTCTGACTTGCCCCTGAATTAAAAGTCCTTTAAGATCAATAGCTCTATATTGTTTACCTTTGTACCCACAATGATTGGAACTTTGCCTGGTACATATAGGCACTTAATAAATATTTATTTAATTGAATTGAAGTGGGAGAGGGTGTGTTTAGATACACAAAGCAATAACTTAAGGAAAGACTTTAATTTAAAAAAAAAAAAACTCTAGGAATCTTACCCTGGCCAACCCATTCACCTCAGATATAGTTAGCCCATTTTTCCATAAGTCTAAACATTGTATTGGCCATACAGAGTTCATGCTATCTCATTTCTATGGGAGCTACATGTGTTTGTGTGTGGGAGTATGTGCACAGACCTTTCTTTTTTGGTTACTACAATTATTTGAAAATGATACCCAAACAACCCTTTTTATTCTCTTCCCTAATCTTTCTGTATCTCTATTCCCCTAATGCTTCTTCACATTTGTTGATCTCCCTGATATATCTTAACATCTCTTTCATATCTGCCTCTTTTTCATTTGGTTCACATATTCTAATACAGCCTGGGCAGCAGCCACTCCAAGTAGCAACTTCACACCAGTTCAGGACCAAGGACAGAGGCATGTACGTCCTTGAAGTGGAAGAGGGTGCTTTTAGGTTACTAGTTTGTTCAGGCATATGACCTTTGAATGTGTCCCTTCTCACCTGTCAGGCTGCATGTGCAGTTTTACAAACCTGGTTATTACTTTGACCCTAGTTGCTCCGTGTCTGTGGTGGATTTGTGTCTCTCCAGACATTGCTCTCACCGATGGTCATAGCAGTGACACTGGAGCAGGAGTGCCACAATTGTGGAATCAGAGAGAGTAGAGATAGCAGCAGGGAGAAGCTCTGGTCTGGGGTGAGAGGGTTTGCTCCAGGAGCTACCCATGAGACTCTCTGGCCAGAACTCTGCATTCAGCCATTGCTGCTTTACTGCCACCTGCACCTGAATTTCAGGCCATGGGGGATGGAGGTGTGATGGGGGGATCAGAGAAGTGCTGGAATATTTCATGTTTAGTTGCCTGCCACAGTGCCTTCCATAATGACAGAGCCCAAAATGGGCTCTTCAAATCAGCAGTTTCATCTTTAACTAGTCTTTATGCCCTGATTAAATTAAGTACTATTGATGATTATGCTAGGGAAAAGGAGGGGAACTGAGAGCGAACTTCCTAAGGAGCAAGCCCTTTTATATGCCTGAATGTCTACAGCATACAACTTCTCCCTCAGAGTACCTCTGTAACTCTCTCTAAATATATTATAATAGCAAATATACTGCTTATGTTCAATAGTTGACTCATATTCATCACTGACAGGCTAATGTTCTGTGTTACTCTGAGGACCTACCCAAGAGCAGCACTCAAAGTAACAAAAAAGACAATAAATCTACTGCCATCACCATTACCCATGATGTATGAGCACTCTAAATAACCTGGTCAGTTAGGAAAGTATCAGTTAAAAAAAAAAAAGTGGTGGGTAGATATAATCACTCTGAAGTGGCCATTTTCTTATGTCTGCATTACACTCAAGATGTCAACTTTTCTAGGGAGGGAGGGAGAGTGAGCCTGTGTGTATTGCTGCTGAAGTCTCAACTTGAGCTAATATTAAATCTTGTAAAGAATAAACAGAAATGGTTTGCTCATTAGCTGGGTTTAGAGAGGTGTTGCCCACATGTTTAAAGTGCTAATTATTAGTGATTTTTAATGGAGCTAATTTAGCAATGGAAAGTGTTACAAATTTCTGCTCCTCAAAAGTGGCCGATTAGCCAGGCCTTTATATCTAATATTGACTTTTGAAAGTTAATATTGAAACCAGCCACAATTGGAGCTCATGCAGAAGTATCAGAGAGGAAGAAAAATGAAGATGGAGGTAGAAACAGGCAAGGAGAGGTGACGAGGGGAGGAACAGGCAGGGCAACTATTAAGCACCTTTGATTTAGAAGGTACCATGGCACTGTGGATGTGAAAAACCCAGCCCCTGGATCACTCAGTAAGCACCAGCTGTGTGCCAGGCACTGACAATATCAAGAGAAGCACCTAGTCCCTGCCCCTAGAAGCTTAGAGTCTAGTGAGGGGGCTAGATGTGGCAGTGGACAGTGGCACAAAATGGAGGTACATGTCGGTAACATACAGAGAAGGAAAGGCCTATCTCAAGTGGTGGTGGGGCAGTTAGGGAAGGCACCCTGGGGAAGGTACTTAGCTCACTATGGTGCATGGCAGACAATGGTCATTTCGAGAAATGAAGTTCAAATGTGTATCAGAGTCGAAAGAATGCAGGCATTGCTTCTCTCCAGCGTAGACTGCCCAACTTGGTTATCATCTCAGGTCCCTGGCTACTGCCTCACGTTGCAAGCAGCCTGATCAGAAAAGCTCTGCTTAGGTTAGCAGAGGTTCCTGAATGTCATTTGCTTAGAAGTCTCATGGTCAAGGAGGAGAACTCTGCCACACCATTTCTCCTGTACTCCTGTTACCCAGAGAGAGGAATGCTACCAGGTCTACTTGTCATTTGAAGGTTATGGTGATAAGGGACAATGACTGTGGGGAGTCAGCCAGCCCCATCATGTGTGGATGGATTCCCAGACTGAGGAGAAGCACGTGGGTCTCCACACTGTGCTGTGTGTTTTGTTGCTGACATAAAGCTGCCCAGTCTCTCTGCCAAGTTTATTCCTTCCTCTCAGCCCACACTTCCTGTCTTGGTGGTAGTTGTTTTAAGGAGAGAGCTGAAGAACATATTTATAGACACGGGAGGAATTTTTCAACAGGCAGTTTCCTTAATAGCTTCTTAGTGTCTGTAAAGAGGAAACAGGAACATTCACCTCCATTTCTCCATATGTGTGTGTGTGTGTGTGTGTCTTTCTCTCCAGCTCTTTATCTCTTACTCTCACCCCTTTTCCTTGTTTTCTCCCACTCTTACCACCTCTCTCTCTCCTCTTGTGTCAACATAGGAAAGGAGAGGATGGCAGAAGGGAGACTGAGATGAATGTGTATATTGCCTTTATCTTGCCTTTACCCACTAATGGGTTCCCTACCAACTCCAGATGGTGTCTTTTCCCAAGGGCTTTGCCCCTCTATTTTCTACACAGAATGGACTGTGGCCTTCAGTCTCTTCCCTTTATGATTCAGTTCCATATTGCATCTTCGTGAGTCTTACACAAACTACCAGCTTGTTACTGGCCTGGGGGTCCCAGGAGGTAACTCACATACACCCTTCCTGTCTCTCTTGGGACATAGTGAGAAGATCAAAAGAGACAAAGTTCCAGAGCTCCTTGAACATCCTATTCCACCACCAGCTTCCTCAGAGTTCACATGTCCCAGTTTCTCCATCCTCAAAGGTAGAATGTGATCTACTAGTTGGAATCAGAACCTGCTGAGCCCAACCCTGCTAAGGTGCCACAGCTGCCTTCTGGGGTCAGCCAAGTTCTAACTAGCTCTGCTCCTTGCTGTAGCACAGACCCAGTTCTCTGAGTCTCTGAAGGCACTTGCAACCATATCTTTGCTGATGTCTTTCCAGGTTTCCCACCTACTGGGAGTCGGATCAGATCATAGAGACACTACCCACCCCCAGCCATCCTTTTCATTACCCCTTGACTCTGCTTTTTTGTTCAGCCTATAAACTCTCTTTGTCCATGACACATGGTTTGTTTTCCCCTTCCTCTCTGCCTTGGCATGCACTGTTTTCCACCATCCCTTGGCCCTTCCCTTTTACAAAACCCAATTCAAAGATTGTCTCCTTTGAAGCCTGCCCTGATGGATCATTATTCTACTCTGTCTTCTTAGTGCCCATATGCACTCACGTTCAGTATTTCTTGAGTCTCTTTTGTGTGACAGGCACTGTGCTAGATGCTGGCATAGAATAAGGAGTACAACATAGTCCCTATCCTCAAGGCATCAGGGTCAATTAAAAGGGAGTAGAATGAAAACATATATAGGCCAATCAGGAGTGATAAGAGTCTAAGGTACAACCAGGGACAGCTGAACTTGATGGGAAGGTCAGGGAAACTTCACAGAGGAAATGATAGATGAGATTTAAGAGGTAGAATCAACAGCACTGGGCAATTGAATTGATATGTGTGATGGAGGAGGGGGATGAGGATACTTCCCAAATTTCTGTTTGGTAACTCTGTGGATGATGGCACCAATCATCAGAACATAGTGGATGTGGGCTGGTCAAATTGGGGGCAGGGTGAGAAGGTCTTTATCAGAATCTCAGAATCTTGTTATTTATTTATTTATTTATTTGTTTATTTATTTATTTATTTATTGAGTGGGAGTCTCACTCTATCGCCCAGACTGGAGTGCAGTGGCCGCTCCTGGCCACTGCAGCCTCGACCTGCTGGGCTCCGGCGATCCTTCCACCTCAGCCTTCCAAGTAGCTGGAATTACAGGCATGTGCTACCACGCCCGGCTGATTTTTTTGATTTATTGTAGAGATGAGGTCTTGCTGCCCAGGCGGGTCTCGAACCCACGGGCTCAGGCAATCCACTCACCTCAGCCTCCCAAAGGCACGGGATTATAGGCTGAGCCACCAAACCCAGCTAGAATCTTGTTTTTTAATAGAGTCTAGTAGCTTCCTGGTGTCAGGGGGAAATGGGCACTAGGTATTTTATTGAGCTGAAAACCCTCAGAGAGCAGAAACTGGGTTTCTCTTCCAAGGGAGAGAATTGCCTGAGATGACCACTGTGTTCTCAGATGTGGAACTCCCCAGGTGGAGCACCTCTCCCTCCTCTGTATTTCCCAGTGTTCAGGGTTTTGCAACTGTGAATGGGGGTGCAGGTGGGGAAAAAAGACATAAACTGACTTGCTCCTCTGTCCTCCAGAGCCATCTCAGAGATGACATGTTGGTGTGTAAATATGATCAGTGGCAGTATATTTGGTACCAAGAGCAGTTAGAGAAAGCAGAGCTCTGAGGATAGGAAGGAAGATTTGTTATGAAATGAAAATATCTGATATATGAAGGAGTAGTTTAAGCTACCAAAATGCTGAGCAGCTTGGACAGGTGTTATTCATAAACAATCCTGCCACCAAAAAAGAATACATGGTCCAGTCTTAATGTCCCAGAGAGGAAATTATCTATCTCTCAGATAGCCTTTTTATTCTAGAGCTGAATTTGAGTTATAGGCTATAGGGTAATGGCTGAATCTCTGGAATCCCTGGGCAGTGGTGAGGGATCTTCCCATGGTGGGGGCTGGAGGGATGATGAACAGTGCTAGAACAAATTTTAGAGGACCTGTTTAGGCCAGGCTAAAGGAAGCTTTTCTCTATCCTGCCTCTGAAGCAGATCTAGAATGGAGAAAAATACTTTGGTGCACAGAATCCCAAAAAGTAACGTACATGTGAATCACCTGAGATTCTTGATAAAATGCAGGTTCTGACTCTGAGGTCTGGGATGGGACCTGAGATTCTGCACTTCTAAAAGGTTTTAGGTGGTAGGTGATACTTATGACCTTGAGTAGCAAGGCTTTAGAACACACCTTTAGTAAACCTTTCCTTTGAGCCCCCTTGCATTTCATACAGGCGATGTCCTGTCTCTGATAAAAGCTTATTGTCCTGTTTGCATACTTATCTCTGCTTGGAAACCCCCTGGAGAGCAAGATCTATTTCTTATTTGTCTTAGTGCCATTAAAGCCTGACATAAGGCCTAGCACATAATATGTACACAACAAAGAATTGATGAGAGTGACCCTAGGAATAGGAAAATGTGACAATTACAACCAAACTAAGGTCCAGTCAAATGAGCTTCTGGAACGCTCCATGGTAAACCAGATCTTCTTTGTGCAGCCTGTGAGTCAGTGACTCGGTGCCATTTAGAGCAAGGTTTTTATGCTGGACACCACAGGGATGGAGTAGAAAGGGAAGGCAGGAACCCAAGCATTGGGAAATTTCCAGAAGTGGAGCTCAGGCCCACTTGAAGTAACATTAGAGTACTTACATAGTAACTCCTAAACAAGGACAAATTAAGAGGGTGTGGCTGAGAACCAAAAGGAAACAAAGAGCAATCCATGAATACTCTGACAGCTTGCATTTCTAAATGCTCAACAAATGCCCACTCTGTTGTTGGTTCCTTCACTTGTTGAAGTCAGGATTGCTTTCTGAAGGAGGTTAGCATAGAGCACAAGGCATCCAGCTGCCGTGGGGGATTTACTGCTATTCCAGACCCACAAAACACAGACAGAGCCTGTGGCTCACAGTCATTGCCATTGGGGTCACATGGAGGCTGGGAGCTGGAATGAGGGCGATTGGCATTTTCCAAAATAGGAACTGGTGACTAGAAAGATGTGAGGAGGAAAAGGCAGTGGCAATGTAAGCTGGACATGTTTGGAGCAAGGAGGAGTGAACATGGGGCTTGGAGAAGACCCATGCTGCAGGGTCCTAGGGAGGTGGTGGTGGTAATTTGTACTTCCCTAATAGATGCAGAGTGTTTCAGCTTTGCTAATTAACAGAACAGCAGGCTTATAATTCTGACAGCAGCAGGACATGAATGGGGTGGGATTAGTACTGAATGCCAGTGGAACATGCCTTTGTCCTTAAGAAAAAGCAGAACACCCACGTTGGGTCAGGTCCACAAGGGTGCCCTCTGATTTTGTTTTTTGTTTTTCTCTGCAGTTAGTTCCAAGGGCTTAGGGATTTTTATGTCTTCTTAGGCCTTCTTTAGAAGTAGTAAGGGGCCTACTGTTTCAATGTGGTTGTTTTTTTAAAGAAGGAAATTGGTCTAAGACTAATCTAGAGTTTATTGTCTAATAGTGTTATCAAATATAACTTGTATCAGAAATAGCAGCTGTAGTTTAGGCTTGCCTCCTTCAGGGTATGTATGCCTCCAGAAGTTCTTCCATTACTGTTTTCCCATTCTGGCAGTTTGAGCCACCTGCAAAATGTGGTGACCCACTCCTGAACATTCATAAACTGATTCGGGTTGAGGGGGAGAGGAAATGGGCTGGGAAGTCAGGGAAGAGTTGTTTTATCTTCCCAAGGTGCACTGACTCTTGTTAAGAGAATTTACTCCTAGTACTTACTTTTAAAGCATATTGATCTGCTAAACTGGGATAGTAAAGGCCAACAGATAGGAAGACGCAGTTTAGAATGTCTCAGAGCATCAGAGCTGAGTGGTACCTTGGAGACCATCTACTCAGATCTCTAGTATTTGGTGTGACAGATGAGGCCTCTGACTTTGTGTAAGTTATATTAGGGAGGGTTAACATATTATTCATTCATCTAGTCTTTAATCAAATATATATATATATATATTTTTTTTTTTTTTTTTTTTTTTTTTTTGAGTTGGAGTCTCACTCTGTCGTCCAGACTGGAGTGCAGTGGCTGCTCCTGGCCACCGTAGCTTCGACCTGCTGGGCTCCGGCGATCCTTCCGCCTCAGCCTTCCAAGTAGCTGGAACTATAGGCGCGCGCTAACACTCCCGGCTGATTTTTGATTTATTGTAGAGATGAGGTCTCGCCAGGTTGCCCAGGCGGGTCTCGAACCCGCGGGCTCAGACAATCCACTCACCTCAGCCTCCCAAAGGTGTGAGATTACAGGCTGAGCCACCGAGCCCGGCTAATCAAATATTTATTCAACATTTACTTTGAATCTACCAAGACATGTACATGCTAGTGAAAACATGTTGCTATTCATTGGTCCTGTTTGAGTTAACATTCAATGAACTTACCATTTATTATATATTCCAACAGCTGGTTTCACAGAGGCCCTTGGGGAATTGATACATAGGCTCTTTAGCCACTGCAAATAGGTTTTCTATGCAAGGTCACCAATTTCTGAGTTGCTGGGCTAATTAGTTTAGCTCTACTTGGCTTTACATAATACATATATTGCTAAAAAGTTATTTGTAATTCCATTTTTGGCAAATGAAAATCTAATTCAGATCACAAAGGGAATTTTTCTTTTAAAATGCCCTAGGGTAAATCCTTTTATAATGTGAAAAATCTTATTGTGTTACTGGAAGTGATTATCCTCTAGATATGGATTTTGTAAATCTGGAAACTTTTAGTTTTCTTATGGTGGAAACACAACCAGGTCCAGCAGTGATCTGAACTGGATTGGGGAGGACTCAGGCCTGGAAAGTAGTAGCCCTGGATATTGACATTTGCTGGAGCCCATGATTGCAAGCTGCATGGGCAAGCTGCATGCCTTCTCTCAGGTCCTGGATTCTGGAGGGGAGATGGGAGAGGTGGTACACAATGAGTGAGTGTGAAGGATGAGATTTGGAGCTTCCTCTCTCTCTTAACAGGTAGGAGCAGGAAGAACATAGTATGGGGAGCCTTTTACTTTCATTACATCAAATTCAAAAGTCTTAAGGTCTTTGGACTGCTTGGAATTAGAGATGCCTTGTCCACTTTAACACAGTAGGAGAGGAGAGGAAGAGCTACAAAGTAAGGCAGAAGCTTAGGAGAGAAGAGGGTTATGTGCAATCCTTCTGTACAGTAAAATCTTACTAGTTTGGGCCTTGCTATTTTTGAATTTGTAAATAATCTGGAAGAAGACAAGACTGAAATTTGACTTTTTATACCAATTTTTTTCCATAGAAACTCTTCCTTGCCAAGTAAGCTGAAATATCTCCTTGTTGCATGAGGATGAAAAAACACTTTATGTATCTATTTGTAAATTTTATAATAATTTATGTTGATTCTAATTTGTCTGATTTAATTGTTTGGTGAGATTCAATTGTTTTTCTTTGTGGAAGATAACGTTAAAGCAGAAATATCTGTAGAAACTAAAGATAGAAGGTACAAAACAACACTTAGTCTTTGAAGCTAGAGCTTTCTTTTTTATGGCGTTACTTTTTTTTCTGTTGCTCAAGGACTTCTCAAAGTGAGCCTTGTAGTTGGTTCTCTGTCAACTTGTAAAGAGAAGCAACTGATGAATGAAAAGATTCACTGTCTTCATTTAGCGAAAGAAGAAATAGGTGAAATGGTTAGAGACACTTTGGAAATTTGTTTCAGATTAGGATATGACCTCTGACCATGGAAACTGACGTTCCAGAGGGCACATCTCTCTCCCGCCTTGGCTGAGTGTATAACAGGCCATTTCCATTTTCTAGGCCAGCGATCTTACTCCTGGATGGTGGCCAAAATTCCTAGGTGGGTCTCATGAAACAGTCAGTGTTTAGAGATTGAGGGACTGAGTGGAACCGTCCTGCCTAGCACATTATTCTCCTCTGTAGATTGTTGGATTTGGACTCCAAGGGTGTAAGCCAAGTGGAAAAAGGCACCAGAGATGGTATCCATGGTCTCATCGATTCTGTCTCATTGAATTGGCATAGAACCACACATCTCCCAGGGTCCATTTGTATTATATCCCTAGATATACAACAGAGACCCCAGTTATAGCTTGAAGAACTATGAGTGGGGGTGGCTCTTCCTGAGAGTCCTTATGGGGTGCTTGGGTGAAATGAAAGGGTGCAGTGGGCTAGCTTGGGGTTTTGTGTCCTCCCTTCCCACACATTTTACACTGGGCTGGGTTGTCCTTTGCCTCCCGAGGCTACTGTTTCTCCAGGCACGTATTTGTTTTCCATTCTTTGCAAGCCCTGAGTCTCTGCCTCCAGCCCCCTCACAGGAGCTCAGCTAGACCCTAGAAAGGACTTTCCAACTGAAAAGCAAGATTTAGAAAGCGAACAAGTTAAAGAAGATAGTGCATTTTCCTTTAGGAGGTTTGTGTCTCCCCACCTCCTGTCTATCGTGGACTGGGATGATGACATTGAGGGGGAAGAGGAAGAGAGGTGGAGAAGGTATTGTCATCTACTTTGCTTCCATCTGTGACAGCTTTGTGGTCTAGTTTTCCCATCTGTAAAATGAAGACGAATAGTCACTGTGCCACTTAAAGAAGAGGCAAGAAAAATTATTTAGGGCATTGTAATTCATCTTGGTATTAACTAATTCAACAGATATTTACTGAGTGCCAACTGTGTACCAGGTTACTCTACAGCAACAGGACCGTTGTTGTTGCTCCCAGGGCATGGGGGTTTGTACGTGTGGTGGTGGGGTGATTTGGACTGTTCTCTCCTCAAGAAGGATCAGGAGGTTTTGATCCTGGTCACCACATGGCCTGGCATCATGTGGAAGTGTTCTTTCTGTGTGGACCCTCTCCTGGTTCATTGGGCTGGGCTGTGGCCTGGTCAAGGTAGAACCTGCTGGCCAATGATGGGGTTGGGAGGCTGGGGGTGGGACCAGGAATTCAATCAGCTGGCCCCCTCACCCTGATTCCTTCTGTTTTGTTGTCCCACAGGGTCTTTTCGGAATGATGGTTTGAAAGCTTCTGATGTCCTTCCTATCCTAAAGGAAAAAGTGGCCTTCGTTTCTGGTGAGTATCTGTAGGACTTTCCTTTGTAAGGGACCTAGAGAAGTTGTGTGTGCACACATGTGTTCAGACTCTCACTTCTTTGTGTGTTAGTGAGAGAGAGAAGCGAGAGTGGAAGTTATGCTTGGGGCAGCTGCTGCCTTTCTGCAGAGGCAGACAGAAAGAGAAAGGAGAGTCCTCGTCCCAGCTTAGTATTCTAGGGAACACTCACAACCACAAGTGGGTTTCCCACATACCCCACCCTGCCTTACCCTCCCTTACCTGGCTTGAGCCACAGAGACCCCTGTGGTAGATGCTCTGGCTGGGAGAGTTTGTCCACTTGCTTCATTTCTGCATGGGTCAGGGACAGGAGACTAAAGAAAACGTTTGGTTCCTCTTTATCTCTCTTTCCTAGTGAAGGTAATTCAAGTGAGTGCTTGCATTTAAGTGTTTTGTTTTTGTTTTCGCTGAATAGTGATTTCCAAATAGTCATTTCTGACTTCTCTTGTGCTCTTGAATGTCTTAATGGCTAATTTAGGGGTCAACAATCTATAGCCTGTAAGCCAGACACCGATTTTTATAAATAAAGTTTTATTGGAAGACAGTCCTATGTATTTGTGTAGGTGGTGTATTAATTTCTCATTAACATCGTAACAATTTACCACAAACTTGATGGTTTACATCAGCAGAAATTTATTATCTCACAGCTCTGGAGGCCACAAAGCAATTTTGCTGGGCTGAAATCAAGCTGACAGCAGGGCCGTGCTACCTCCAGAGGATCTAGTAAAATAATTTGTTCCTTGCTTCTCCCTGCTTCTGGTGACTACTGACATTCCTTAACTTGTGGCTGCATCTTTTCCATCTTTACCTCTATAGTCAAATTGTCTTCTCCTCTTCTGTTTGTGTCAGAATCCCCCTTTGCCTCTCTCTTTTAAGGATGCTCATGACTGCATTTAGGACCCAACTGGATAACCTAGGATAATCTTCCCATCTCAAGATGGTTAACTTAATCACATTTGCAAAGTCTTTGCCATGATGTGTTTGGGGGCCATTATTCAGCCTGCTGCAGGCAGTGTCCGTGACAATGGCAGAGTTGAGTAGTTAGGCAAAGACTAGCTGGCCTGTGAGCCTAAAATATTTACTCTTTGGTCCTTTCAAAAAATGTTTTCTGACCCCTGATGTAATTGATGCCAATGACTGACCAGAGCCATTCTCATACCAAAAGGTGCATCACTCTGTGTGCTTCTTCCAGGGTTCTACTCCAGGCTCCTGGATCAGAATTTCTGGCAGGGTCTGAGGCAGGGGCTGGGATAGGCAATGTGAGAAACCAAGGATCACATTTTAAGAAACATGCCCAAGTGCTTTTGCCTCATAGATGGAACCCTTATTGCTGGGTGGTTCTGGTTGTCTACAGGGTGTAGCAGTGGAGTCACAGAATAAAAACCAGTCTGGTCCCATAGTGCAGAGGTTCACTCCACAGCACTGCTAGCTTGGATGATGAACTACAGCAAAAATAGAGAGAAGTCAAAGAGGTGAGGGGATGTGGGAAAGGAGAAGCCAAGCAGCAACTGTCTCCCACCTTGTCAGAGAGAAGTGAGAGATCAGTGATTCAGAGTATAGGTGTGGCAGGTGAGGGCAGGATGCAATGAGAGTAAGTAGAAGCCTTTGGAAAGTACAGAGTACCTTCTATATTATAATAATTATTATTAACAGTAGTAGTAATAGTATTTTATTATTGTAGTTGCTGTTAGATGACAATGACATGCAAGCTACCATTCCCCATTAGGGACTTGAATATTTTGTTAGGTAGTGAGCACCCTGTCACTGAAGATGCTGAAGCACAGGCTGAATCCTTGGCAGGATTAAGTAGTAGCGATTTCAGTATGGGGAGAGGCATAGGTAAGACAACTTCCAAAGCCTTTGTGAACTTGGATTCTGAATGCTTGCTGAGCATAAGAACTTGTGCAGAAGTCCTGGAGTCTAAAGGGCAGTGTCAGGCCTCTGACTTCTCCTAATCTCTGTAGTCTATGCTCCCAAGAATGTGGCCCATGGCCCGGTGGGATCCCAATCTGGTCTTCCTTCTTTTTATGGCCCTTAGTCAACCTAATGTCCTTCCTGCCCCCTGAGTATCCTGCTGATTCTCCCGTTTCTCTTGTACCTGACACTTCCTTCCCTCTGCAGCACCTTCCCCACACCTTCTACCAGTTTGAACCTCTTTTCAAGTCAGTTGCCTCCTCTAGGAGACCTTTCTGGGATTTAATGTGTAACCTCCTATTCCACATCAGTTCGGGTCATATGAGTGCAGACACAAGACACTCTAACATGGGGACCCTTGCTTGATGTTCATGGTTTATTTTTTCCCATGTAAATTCAGTCACAGCCCAGGAGCAGGATCCAGCCAACCCCAGAAAAGATCTTCCCAAGGGGTAGGGAGTTGTCCTAATGGAGCTCATAGAAGCAGTGTGCCAGGAAGGCAGTCAGGGATGAGGCAGGTGGAAACATGCCTGAGCAGAATGAAGTAGGCTGGTGTGTCCCATTCACCCCCATGTGCTGATGTGAGCCGATCAGCCTGGGATGAGCATATTTCATCTGCACCTGTAGTGCCAAGAGCTTCTGGGCTTAGGGAACTTTGCCTTTCTGTGCCTGGGAAGGACACTGGGGTGTACCAGGGAGATAATGACTGGCTACATCTGCATCTAAAAAAACAAACACAAAGAACGAACCAAAAAACACACCAAACAGCAACCAAATTAAACTACCCCTTATATCCTGAGCTTTTAAAAGATAAAACACAAAAATAAAGCCAAATAAAGAAACCCAGAATGAACTGATACAATATAACAGTTGCATTTCTTTCTGAGAGGAAGAAAGCCCTGCAAAGAAGATGATGAGCAGAGAAAGAGACCCTTGGTCATGCCCACCTTCTTTTGCTGGTGCTCAGCTTTGGCCAGGTGAAAGGAAAGCCATGCTGCTATGGGAACATGAATCTGGAATTATCCAGGGTGGCTCCATGGCTTCTGCACATGAGCACATGCACGTGTGTGCGCGACAGGATCTGTGGTTGTCCCTCAGTGAGCCTCCATTGTTCCAGCCCTGCCCTATTCTTAGCAGCCCGCGGGATCCTCTTAGCCATTCTGGCTTCCTTTTGTGTTACTTATAAGTCCCACTCACAGCACCCATAGGCCCTTTTATCCAATCTTCTCCTGCAGGGTCCATTTATTTCACCCCTATTATCCTCACATACCTCCTTTGGGGCCTCTCTTTACTTCCTTCTCTCCCACCTACATCATTTTCCATTGTTCCCAGGGAAATTCTATGCTTCTGTGGTATAATCTTTTGTACCCTGGACTCACATCTCTTCTAAGAGTTCCACAAGATGATATCCTACAAAGGAAAGGGGGTTCTTTCCTCAAAGATGTCTGGGCAATACTGCATATTATAGCTCTCCTTCCTGGAGAGTTACAGTGTTCATTAAAGCACATGAACATTTTAAGGCTCTGGGTAGTCCTGCGATAAAGAACTTTATCTTTGTTTAGTCTGGCATTTTCCAAACTACCTTATTCCCTTAAAAAAAAAAAAGTGTATCCATTAATGTCTTGCAAATCAATTGTTATGTTGACTTCAGCAGGGGGTTCTCATTCTTCATCTCTGTTTATTGTCCTCTGTAATTTCAGCATGTGTCAATTATTGATCAAATCCTACAACTTCACTGTTGCTCAGCCTCCTTGGCACCAGAGTCCTCTACCTCCCAATCTTGGTCTTGCACATCAAAGATCTTAACCCTTGGTCTGCTTGTTTATGGCCTTAGGTCCTTATCTTTGAGCCTTTCTGATATCCTCCTGTCAGTTGGGAGAGGATAGATACCAGAGAAACAAAACACACATCGTTCCCTCTTCTCTGGGATCTCATAAGCCAGCAGGACATTTTCCTGGCACTCCCTGGGTACTCCCTATCTACATAGGCATTAGCTCTATTCTGCTTCGCTCTAGCTGGAGCCCAGCATGGATACTGTGGCCAAAGCTTTCAACAGAGCTTTCACTGCACCTCAGTTCCCTGCCACTGACCCTGAAGCTCATGTCCTACCTGGTCCTACTGTTCATTCTCTAGGAAAGTTCTCCAGTGATGGTTCCGTTTCTTTCTCCTCAGTACCCCAAGCATACCCTGATCCTGGACATGTGATCACATCTCCTATTTCATCCAAAGAAAAGTGTCCCTCAGGCAAAATGAATTCCCTTTCTATAATATATCTCCCTTTCCTCTTCCCTCTTTGAGTTCTGCAGCCTGCCTCAATACTTGGGAACTGTACCCTCTCCTGGTACCTGCCCTGAGACCTTACTGCATCATTATGCCCACCCTTTCCAGCATGATAATTCTTGTCCTCTAGGTTCACTCCTCTCCTTTCTATAATCTTGCAAGGTCTTTTCCTTTCTGAAAATTACATGGCTTGATCCTGCTGCCTGCCTCCTCTTGACTCCTTCTCCATACTTTCCAGAAGGGAATGATTACACTTTTCCAGACTATCTCTCTTCACCCCTCCTCCCCTGCCATCCAGAACCTTTCCAGCCATCTGGAACCTTCCCCAGCCATGATTCTGTAACTCACATCTCCAAGGTCACTCCTGGCTCCAGCCTAGGAGGGAGAGTGCCAACCAGCCTTCCAAACCACCCAGTCACCTTTTGCCAGTCAGAGCCGTGACTCCCTGTGGTCCCATAGCTCTCTTTTAAGTTGTCCATGGATGGTCAGGAAAAAAACCGATGGATGGAGTGAAATACCACCAAAGAGTGAAAATGCTGAGGGTGAGGTCAAGGATAGAGGGGGAGGTTGAAAGTGTCAGAAGACCTCCCAGCTTACAGGGTACTGGCTATTACACAAAGAAAACCTCTGTGTCATGATCACAAACTCCTCACCCCACATCTCCCTTGCATTTAATCTTCCTGCTTCCTTTTTCTTTTGTGGAAGGCAGTGGGGAGATGGGGCCTGTTTCCAAGATAGATAAGAAGAGGGTAGTTATCAGTTTAAAGAATCAGGGTATGGAAGGTGTGGAGCTAGGACCCAAAGCCCAACTCCGAGGTATATCTATACAAATCTACCCTGGGAGGGGATGTGGAGGTAGTGGTAGTGGTGCTGAAATGTTTTTTCATTGTGGCCAAATTTGTTGGTGGCCTTGACCTTGTTTGATCCTTTGCTCCCTGTTACCTCCTTACTTCCTCCTCAGGAGTATTCTAGATTGGTTGTTTGTCAAGCCTCCCCTCTATCTATATGGCTTCTGGACCCTACAACCAGAGGGAAACCTTATTCATGAACTCACACTTGGATAGCAGTTCCTGGAGGCTCTTCCTCTACCCTTTTTTATTACATCCCCTTATAGTCCCTACTCTGGAGAATGCCAGATGGCTACCTAAGATGTGGGTTGAGGAGTTTGTGAACATGACACTGAGGTTTTCTTTGTGTAACAGCCAATAACCTGTAAGAGCATAGTTACCACACCTTAACTTCAACCCTCTCTAACCCTCCTGAGAGGTTTGGTTCTGCTTCCTACTCATAGTGTCCCTTAATGAATACATTTTAAAATCATAAATAAGCCGGGCTAGGTAGCTCAGCCTGTAATCCCGCGCCTTTGGAAGGCTGAGGTGAGTGGATTGCCTGAACCCGTGGGTTCGAGACCCGCCTGGGCAGCGAGACCTCATCTCTACAATAAATCAAAAAATCAGCCGGGCGTGGTAGCGCATGCCTGTAATTCCAGCTACTCGGAAGGCTGAGGCAGAAGGATCGCCGGAGCCCAGCA